>NC_080390.1:18829652-19004454 GCF_028751815.1 Salvia miltiorrhiza | reverse complement strand
CACAGGATAGACAGAAATCTTACGCTGATGCATGCCGAACTGAGTTACATTTTGAAATAGGAGACAAGGTCTTCCTAAGGGTATCTCCCACCAAGGGGATAACTAGGTTTGGTGTCAAGGGAAAACTTAGGCCTCGATTCGTAGGACCTTACGAGATTTTGGAAAGGATAGGTCCAGTGGCCTATAGGTTGGCGTTACCGCCAAGTTTTGAAAATGTCCACAATGTTTTTCACGTATCACAACTCAGGAAGTACGTCTACGATCCGAAGCATGTGATCCACCAAGGAGAGATGATCCTTAGCCATGAAGAAAGACCAGAAGCCATTTTAGATCGGAAAGTGCAACAACTCAGGAATAAGGCAATCACATCAGTGAAAGTCTTATGGAGACACCACGGACAAGAGGAAGCTACGTGGGAGCTTGAAGACAAGATGAAAGAAAAATACCCCAAGCTGCTTTTTGCAGAGATATGCAAATTTCGGGACGAAATTTTTGTTAAGAGGGGTAATATGTAGTAACCCGCTCTTTTAATTATATTAAAAATTAGTAATGCGATAATTCTTTATTGCATCTTTCACCGATGAAACCCAATGATGATCTATGATTGATTTCGACTTATGACTTTGAGTTATATAATACTTGAAGCAGAGTTATTATTTTATTTCGCGTGAGAAACCGCGATAAGGATTATTGTGCAGTCAATAATTTTTATTACAAGTTATAACTGATTTAGCAAAGTCATGTTATTTAGTAGAAATATTATTTATATTATTAGTTATTATTATTATTTTTACTTAAGTCGTGAATTTATTCCGGCTTGTGAGGAAAAATTAAATCTTCGGATTTAATTTAGATATTGAATGAGCAAACGAATTAAATCTATGGATTTAATTTAGAGTTATTTACAGTCTATCGATATTAGTATCGAGCAGATACACCATCACACGTTACATATTGTAGTTATAGAAATTCCAAGACTAGATTTTATTTCTTTTATTTGCATTTCATTTACTACATTTCTAATACAACACTATTGTTTTTCCAACTCATCTGCCAACACCCTAAGGAAAAGGGAAAGACAGTAAAAAGAGAAATATGAGGTGTGTGTGTGTGTGCTGAAACTGCTCTGCTACAGCCGCACCCCCCCTCCAATCCCCTTCTCCCTACCTATGTATCTATTCCTTAGCATGCTCAAGCTGCAGCCGCAATATCCCCCCAATCCTCCTCACTCTACCCCTATATCTATTCTCTAGCACACTCAAATGTGCAGCCAACATTCCTCCTTTTAGCCTCAAACTTCATCCAGCAAATCACTTTCATTATCTTCCATTCCACACGTAGAATCCATCGGAGAGTAAGGAGAAGCTGCATTCATTGTTCTGCCAAAACTCAAGAGGTAAGCTTTGGCTTCACTTTTCCACCGCCATGATATTTCACATCCATTTACTCAAGAAACAACGACCTTCTATTTCAGTGCTATTTCAGATCATTTAATTCAATCACGACAGTTAACCAACACAAATATTCTCAAGGTATTACTGTTGTCCCACACATTCAATCCAGTTTACATTCATACCATCATACATGATCAGATTCAAATGATAGAAGATCTATATTGCGTAATGGACTTAGCAGCGAAGTACACTTTATAATGTAGAGCACCAATTACTATTCTTTTGTGCAAGTGTTAATATGTATAAGAACTCGAACGAGCATAGTATGATTCTTAAGAAAAGCAAGGATGAGACTGCATCTTGTTTATATTTTAGGTTAGGAATCGATAGATGAAGCAGAGTAAGATTTGGCTTAACTTTAGAGGGCTAGGGCCACTGCCTTGCTGCCCCATCGAACAGCAGTGTCGACAGCGTCGACCGGTGAAGGGCAGACGACTCCACCGGACCCTCAGCGATGACTACCTCGTCGATTCTGGAGTAGCAGCAGCGGCTCGATGTAGCGCTGGCGGTGGTAGAAGTTTTAGGCTGGAGATGGCCGAAATTGAATCGGCATGAGAAGAGTTAGGTTTTCTTTACTTCGTTCGCTGGATTTCGAAAGTGGTGGCGGCGGATTCAGGCGAGAAGCTCGCCTTGATACTTCCGCGATTCGTTAAATCGAGGAGAAGCAGAGCAGAGTGAGAGCTAGAGAGCATGAGCGCGAGAGGACCGAGGGACGAGTTTGAGGGAGAGGGTCTTGGGCCTTCCCCTTTATTTTTACTTTGTAATTGGGCCTTTGGGTATTTGTTAAATTATTTCAGTAATTGGGCTATTTTCTTGGACCGTTTAATTATTTTACTCGGGTCTCCTTAATTATTTCGTTGGGCCAACTACATTTGATTATTTGAGCCCAACTATTTTAATTCAGTAAATGAGCTGCTATTTTAATTATGTTGGGCCATGTTCATTTTAAGTTATATGAGTTGCATGCCCTTAATTGTTCATTGTGGACTAATTATTCTTTTACCGATGGGCCCAGACTTATTTAATTATTTTGCTGGAACTCCAAGTTATATATATATAAGTGGGCTGTAATTATTTATTTTAATTCAAGCCCCACTCTCATTAAATATTTGACTACCTTATATTTGGGCCTTTTATTTATGGGTTAATTATTATGGGATTATTGCTCGAGTAATCGGATTAAGCTATTCCCCTTTTCCGATTAAATAGGGTAAGATCTATTAGATTCTCATGTGAGTTACAAACACCCTAAGACGAATGGGTTAGTCATAGTTATTTACCCGATCGTGCAAATTGAGTTTCAGTTAGTTTATTTTGCTTATTTAATCCGAGAGTTAGATTAATAGTATAATTTCCCAGACTATTAAGTCGGAATAATGTATCATGCGTAAGAGAGTCATGCATCATTAATCGAGGATTTTCTTCGAACACATATCTTATATTATATTCTCGCAATTAAGGTCAAGCGCAAGAGTAATTACTAGGCAAGAGCTACTGCACCATAACAAGAGTTGCCAGCAGGTGGGCATTACTTTCATATATATCAAATGAGTTTAAATGTTACGTTCAAGCAAGTTATTTCATGACAAAATCTTTGAGTTGAAGTTATTTCAAGTATTGTCTTGCCATAAATGTTTCAATTTCAGTATGATATCTATCTGATGTGGCTTTGCCAGTTATCATGTAATCGAATTCGGGTCTTGAGCAGTTGATAGCTATCCTGCCTTGACTAGTGTACACCAGTGACCGTGAGTCATCTAGCGGGTTAGCCGATCAAGTGACCATGAGAGGTGGCCACCTCTCCGGCACGCAGCTTCAGATATGATAGATTATAAGAACTTAGACTACAGTCGAACTTTAAGAATCACAAATGAATTTAGTAAGCTTGGGCTTTTAGCGAAACTCCCTTGTTGTACTGTTTATGATGGCATGACAATTTACAATTTATTTACAGTACTCCCTCCGTCCGCCAAGATTATGTGACAATTACTATATCGGGCGTCCGCCAAGATTATGTCACTTTCCTTTTATGGCAATGGTCCCACCATTCTCTTTAATATTTTTATCCTTACTAACACTCTTTATTTACAAAAAATCACTCCAAATTCAATCTCAACCACTCATCTCATAAAGTGGTGGGACCCTTTCTCCCACTACATCAAAATCATCACCAATTTTATTAAATCCCGTGCCCAAGCAAATTGCCATAATCTTGGCAGACGGAGGGAGTATTTTATACTTAGGCATACGTGCCCACTAAGTACTTTTGTACTCAGTCCTGCATATATTTCTAAATGTGCGGGTTGAGCAGCTGTCGATGGTGATGAAGTAACGAGCAGAACCCACCCTTTTTTCTCATCCTTATGTATTAATGAACTCTGGGGATACATGTAATCAGAACCTTATTCTGCTGCGTACTTAGAAGTTTTATGTTATTTTGGCTAAGTCGGAGTTATCCGAACTTACTAGTTTATTTGAGTCTATATGACTAAACCTCTGTTATATTATAAATATTCATTTTGTTAACAATGATAGAATACGATCCTCCCTGTTTGATTATCCCCTTTCTACCTCGCTTCTAATCTCCCTCCCTTAGCCACGGTTTTTTCGGCTTAATTATCCTTAATTAGGCTCAGTCGTGACATCAGTCCCTCTATCTGATCTGATGCTGATGATGTTGACTTTCTTTTCAACGCTTAGTCTTTTCAACAGCTTCGGTAGTTCCAGCAGTGTTTCTCCTTTGTTGTAGAGAAATATAACCCAAGTATATTGAGAATAATCATCTACGATAACTAAGGTATACTTTCTACCGTTGTAGCTTCTGGGAGATATTGGACCAAAAAGATCCATGTGAAGCAGTTGGAGAATCCATTTAGAGGAGTGTCCTGTTTTTGGTCCTCCTCTGAAAGGATTCTCCAACTGCTTTACATGGATCTTTTTGGTCAAATATCTCCCAGAAGCTACAACGGTAGAAAGTATACCTTAATTGTCGTAGATGATTATTCTCGATATACTTGGGTTATATTTCTCTACAATAAAGGAGAAACACTGCTGGAACTACCGAAGCTGTTGAAAAGACTAAGCGTTGAAAAGAAAGTCAACATCATCAGCATCAGATCAGATAGAGGGACTGAATTCCTCAATGCAATCATTCAAAACTACTGCGAAGTGCAAGGAATCAGTTATCAAACCTCTGCAGCAAGAACTCCACAGCAAAATAGAGTAGCAAAAAGAAGAAACAGATCTTTGAAGGAAGCAGCAAGGATGATGCTAGCCGAATCAAAACTCCCACTTAAGTTTTGGGCTGAAGCAGTCAACAACGCGTGCTACACTGTTATGCCCCGGCTTTTAATTATGGATTAAAGGATTAATTCTGATAATTAGGGTTCTGTATCACCCTGTATTTTTGCATTATTATTATTCTATTACTATTTTGGTAATTAGTGGTAAGGAATACATTAAGGTTTTGCAAACCTGAGCATAGAGTCCTGGTGACTCGAGCTTTTTCTAATATTTTAGATGCGAGTATTCTAGAAGTCCAATGATGGACCTATTAACCGAGTTATATTCATAGGATGAGTTTAGATAGAGATACTGATTAAATCGAGAAGAGATTATAAAAAAAACTGTTGCCAATTGAGGATGCATAACTATCTTTGTGATTGTGATTTTATTAAGTTTTATGATGATACCTGACTAGAAATAGAGTCGGGGCGAGTCAGTAAAGAATTACAAGAGAGATAAAGTCAGATTCGGGAGGCGAGTGAATTGACGTTAGATTTTAACTGATTGCGATGATATGTTTTGAGTCAAATTATTTGATTGACTATTATGTGACCTACTTGACACGTGTGATTTTGATTGAGTGATTTATGATTTTCCTGAGCATATTAGCACTTGAGATTAATTTTAAAAATTGTAACGAACGAGATTTTTTTTTAATCGAAGTAGTAATGTTATGATTGATATTATAATTTTCCTAATAGAATTTCTCGGAGTGTATTTTCTAAGATAGATGTGAAGTGCATTTATGTGTTTACTAATTATTATTATGATTATTTTGATCACACAATTATATGAGATTGATTAACGAGTTTAGTAAGGAACCATTTTTCCTTAATCTATTTTCACTACACATTTTTACTACTCCCATGAATTTTTTTAACATTTAAGCCTAAGATATTTGGTTAACAAGTGGCCAAGTGGGCCTTTAATGAGCATTAAATGGCTAAGTAGCTTAGTGAGCAAGTTGATGACTAAAGCAAAACTACTCTCTCTCACTCCCCCACAAAACTCACGCCCTCTCTACACTTTCTCTCCCTCTCATTTTTTTTTCTCTCACTACCACCATTGAAGATCATTTCCAAGCTTCTAAGATCAATTCTACACCAAAGATCTTCACTAAAATCTAGTCTAAACATCATTTCCCTTTAATCAAGAGCAAGGATTGAAGGAGTTCCAAGAGTTGAGTCAAGAAAGTCTCTACTTTTATTGAAGTTTTTGAGTAAGTGATGAATCTACTTAGATCTAGACCTTATGGTGTTGTATATGTGTGTGTATTGATGAATCAAACAAGAAAAACACCATCTCTTTTATTTTTCAAATTTTCAAAAATTAGGGTTCATGCCCTTTAAAAAAAATCCTTTTCTTTTCTTAAATTGAGGTAATATTTAAGCAATTAGGATCCTATTGAGTCTATTTCTAAATGCGAAGAAAGGATTTAAAATGAATTGTGGAATTTGAGTTAGTTTAGTTTACCTATTTTGTGGAATTTTTGATCTTGTGAATTAATTGATGAATTGAATATTGATATGTGTTATTGAGGATGCTAATATGATATTTAATGGATTGGATTGATGATTGAGATCGATTGGTGAAGTTTGATGTGAGTTAGTTGATAGAATTTGGGCAAATTTGCTTATATGCTTCAATTTGCTAATTGATGGTTTATATATGTAATTAAGTGGGCTAATTTGATAGATCTAAAGTTTTATTGATGATTCATGCATGGTTTAAGATTTTCAAAATGTTTAGTTTACTTAAAATTGGGACTTTTTAATTTATGTGTTTAATGATTAAATTGGCTAAGGTTAATTGATTATAAGCATGATAAGACTATTTATTAATGATCAATTTGATTAATTGATGAATATGTATAAACTTGCTTGAGTTTAGTTTACTAGGAATTGGGTATTTTTGATTTATGAGGTCAATGTTTGGATTAATGATGTCTATATGCTAATTGGACTATATGAAGAATTATAGCATGATTAAATTGATAAATATTAATGAAATGTGAAAGTTCACCGAGTTTAGTTTGCGCGTTTGTATGAGATCTTTCATATGTGAAGAGTTATGTGTTGAATATGATTATATATGACTATTTGATGATTAATTGAGCTTATGTATGCGATTTGAGACGAAACGAACCAACTCGTAAGGATTTAGATCTTGATCGAATGTGATGAGAAAAAGGGGAAGCCGAGTTTGATTTTTCTAGAGTCGTTTGATCACATATTTGTGCTGTTGTGTATTATGTGAGCTTAACATGAATTTTTGAGAATTTTTCAACAAAGAAATCTAGAGTTTAGTTTGTCAAGAATGTTATAAAGTGGAATAACTTGTTAATGTGAATTATTATTGGATAAAGGATTTAAGAATGTGTTATTATGTGTCTTTGACTTTCTAAATTAAATTTTGGCAATTTTTCCCCAACTAAAAATATTTTCCGATTTTTTTAACAAAAAGTTTTTAAGTATGATTGCAAAGATGTTATTAAACTTGATTAGTTTTTCCAAGGACTAATTTGGGATTTATATTGCTTATGTGTATGCATATCTATGCGTTTGTATGTTGATGTAGTTTAGTTCTATATGAGCGACAAGTCGAGAGTAGGATTAATGAGTAGTGCTATACTTATGAGATTGAGATAGTTGGAGTATAGTAATGAGGAGTGACAAAATAGTACTAAGATAGGAAGAGCATTCTTAGTAAGAAGGTTCCTAACCGATTTCTTTTATCTTAGCCCATGGATTATCTTCGATGTTATGATGTCAGAAGATACGAGCAGAGGACGAAACTGAGTTCGCCTCGAGTGCTACGAGAGTAAGCTAAGATCTTCAGGTGGGCATTACTTTTACTATACGTATATAGAGATCCCATGCGTGTCGTAGGCCTCTTATACGATTATTTACATGAGATTATTTAACTGTTAATTTCAGTTTTATATTATGCTCAAATGATGAATGACTCTTATTAAATGAAATGTTTATGAAATGATTGTCTGCCAAAAATGTTTATGTTTTACATATGTATCCTATCTGTGTACACTCATGGAAACCGCGAGTCGCTTGCGACCGGTCTTGGCATCTGTGGAAAGAGGCCTCCTTCTTGGCGCGTGACAGAAAGGACATATATGGATCATATGAAGGAAAATGATCGGCCGGTCGACTTTATGAAAATGAAAGAAAAGTTTTAGTAAGCACAAGTCTTTCAAGAAAACTCTGTGTGTTACTGTTTGGCAGTACTATTTATATATGTTTATGCATGTTTGTTTTTTCAGCATGTGCCCACTGAGTATTTTAATACTCAGCCCTGCATATATTTCTAAATGTGCAGGTTGAGCAACTGATGGAATGGAATGGTGTTGAGCGGGTAGTCCTTTGTCATTTCAAGAAATGTAACCTTGAGTATACTACATCTTCATATGTATATCTCACACGTTTTCCGCTGCGAAACAGTTTGATTATGGTAACTCTATGTTATGAAGTCAATGTATTCGTTTTTTTTTGGGATAATCCCCCTCGATTAGGTCACCCTTATGTGAATGTTTTGTAAGTATTTGAATGATCAAATATGATCCTAGTACTTTCTTTTAATGTCATGTTTTCTCAAAATACTTTTATGTTAAGTAAATGCCTTTTCTTTTCCCGTTTCTTAACTCTCACCCCAAGTCATAATTGTGGCTAAACTACGATTAGAAATAGCGGGCTGTGACAGAGTGGCATCAGAGCAGTTTGTTCGCTCTGGCCCTAGAAACTTTATTCCAAAAGCCAAAGTCTAACTTGAGTCATTAGACTTATATGAGTTCGTACGACACCGCTCAACACTCCATTGCAGCTTGCTCAATCAAGGAAAACGGTAACTATTGTTACAATATTTTAAAGATGTTATGATTCTAAACTGTTTCATGATTATGATTATGTGAGAAGCATGCTATGAATGAAATGTTAAATGTTTTACCTCTTTATGGCACTTTTCGTGTGGATTATGATGATATGATCAAAGGAATGATAGAATATGGACATGTTTCCCCAAAGAACATAGATTGCTATCAGTTGCATAATCACAATTTTAAAAGAACGTAGACTGCTGGATTAGTAGGATATGCCTACAATCTAGATCCTTAAAGTGATAATTTAGAAGAATGACATAGAACTTAGAGCATTTTAGCTCCCTCGAGAAACAATGGTTCCTTGGAACCACAAGGAAGAATGGAAAGATATGTACAAGTTGCAGGAAAAGCATAAAATGGCGATACAAAACGATCTCAAGACAAACGTTGCATCAAGGATTTTAAGCATAGTCTCTACGTTCGAATGTTCATATGCGATGGAACATCGAATCGACTTTTGCTACACGATAGATTATAAGAAAAACGTTTTATTTGTATGTTATATATATTGTGTCTTACGTGGGGTATGAGAGTCTAGTTCAATAAAACATAGCACCTTAAGTTTGAGCTTTAAGTTTGCTATTACGAACTTAAGTTTCGTTATGTATACTATGTCCACGGCTTTCCAAGTTCGGGACGATGTTTTCCGTGTGACTGGGAAGTGATGATGTTGGATCTGGCCAGTCCACATGATCCAAATCTCAGTAGACATCTTTTGGGTTAAAAACCCGTGTGTTTCAACATTCGGTTGAAAAACCATATGGGTTCTTACTCTAGGTCATTTTGTTCGACCTTGTAGTTAATCATTTCCTACCATCTGGTCATTCCTTTGAATCTCTTAAATAGTTTCTACAACACCTTGCTTTGATGTTGTGTTGATTTTGAGCCTTGCAACCCTTGAGTTGTCATAGTAAATTCTCTTGATCGATAAGACTAAGATGTGTTAGTCTACAGACCTGGTATACCACCCAAACTATAGCTTCGTATAGTTGTTTCTCATTGTGTTTAAATTAGTTGAGATTAGTCTTTGTCCTATGAGTATTAACGACCACTCATTATGACAAAAATTCATAATCCAAACTGAGACCGTAATATAGTGTTTGAGTACAAGGACTTAAGTTATTTGGTCTATGATAGTTTTAAGATAGATTAATAGGAAAGTGTTATGCATTTGATAGGTAGCAAGGAATGGGTTGATGACCATTTTCGTCTTTGGAAAATAGAATGCCTCGTAGATGAGCCCCTAAGAACGAGGTACGAGCAAGGAATAAACCACCACGAAAGGACAATGGACTTTTTCTTAGGTAAATCTTGTTTCTCTAGATTGGAATTTGGAATCCAATTGATGGAAAACGTTGTATTAAGGTGATAGAGAAGATCTTCAATTTCTTTCAACATCCCGCATAAGAACAACTTCTTGTGTTGCTTTCCAGTTGACTGAATCTGCAGATTTTGGAAGAAGGCCAAAAGAAAAGTGATGACTCAAGAAGGGTTGATAAACTTGTCTTAGAAGACTTTCAGACGGATATATGTGACAATTATATTTCCAATAGCTGTTATAAGAGGAAGGAAAAGAAAGTGTTCAATCTGAAGCAAAACAAGATGGAGTATGACCAAGTACGACCAGTTTTTCTGTGGCCTGTTCGTTATGCCCCATAGTAGGTGGCCACAGAGGAAAAGATGACAGAGAAGTTTCACTCTGGCCTAAAGTATGAGATCGGAATGACACTCACCCACTATACTGAGTTTACGTACTCTGAATTGCTCAGCGAAGCTTTGGATGCTGAGATAGTTATGCCCGAGAATCGTCCGACATAAACTCAACTCAGGAAGTAAATGATCGGGGAAGAAGGTAACGGAAAGGTAAGAACAACAGCAATAACGAAAACAGAGACTTCTATGACAGTCGAAATGGAAAGAGGCCTTGGTAGGAAACATAGTGCCCAAGGGCAAGGACGTTAAACAAACGTAGGACCTGCTTAGGATAATCAGGGCCAACTTAAGGCATCTCCATGGCCGAAGCACTCCAAGTCATAATATGGTGTATGTTTGGATGGTAGTAATACCTGCTTTAAATATGGTCAGAAGGGCTATTTTGCTAAAGATTGGCAAGTGAGGGCCACAAGGAGGAATGTTAAGGTCGAATCAACCGGGTCAAGCACATCCATTCTGGGTCATTTAAGACCAACGACTACTATATCCACCGCAACCCCCTTAAGTTAGAACCTATGCCCCGCACATGAATAAACACAGAAGCAACCAAGGAAACCCGATAAATATGGGTACGCTACTCAAGACGCCTGTAATACTTTGATTCGACACGGGTAACTTACATTCTATCATTTCAAGTGTATGTGTAGATACCCTAAAACTCAGACTTAGAAAGGGTAATCATGACATGAGAATTTCTTCGCCCATATGAGGGACGGCAATAGAGACACATGCTTGCTGAAAGCTAAAGTTAAGCATACGAGCAAATAATGTTGTAGTAAACAACTTCCATATTATACCAATATAGGACGTTGATGTAATCCTGGGGATGGACTGGTTAGCTAAGAACTATACCACAATTTTATAGGAGGAGCATAAAATCGCTTTTAACTTTTCGAAAAGGGACACTTTGAGTGTGTGATGCCCCACTCTTTTAAATGCATATTAGATTAAATAGTTGCATTAGTTATAATAGTTCTTTTGCATATTTAATTATTAATGGAGATGATTATATCTAGATAATATTATTTCAGCAAAAGCCTATATAAGAGATACAGAGTTGCGATTTAATATTCAGTCACGAATCAAACCAATAATTTATTCGTTTAGCTACACGTTCGAGACTTTATTTTATCAGTTGATTGTTTCAATCAATAGTAATATAAATTTTAGATTTTTATAACCGATTTCATAAATCGTGTTATTTAAATCGAATTGCTAGAATTATGACTTGAGCTTAAGTGAATAAATTTTATTATTTCGCACTATGTGTTTTAAGTCGCGAATTAATTCCGACTTTTACGTGTTAAATCCCAAGTTTGAGGATTAATTTTTAAAAATACGACGAGTATTTAATTAGCGAGAATTGAGAATTTTTACAGAAAATGAGTACGAACTATGACAAATTGGATCATGATAAATAGTCACATCAAAATTCTACACTATTCCATCTTTCCTCTCTAACACATCAATACTACAAAAATCTTCTTTTTCTAAAAGTTGCAGATATCTCCATGTAGCTTTACCTCAATCACTCCAACATATCATTAATGCAGCACTTGTTCTTCGAAGCTGCACATTTCTTCCCTGCAATTAATCACTCCCCAAAAGCCACGATCTTAGCAAAAGAAAATCAAGCCAAGATTTCAATTGTCAAAGGCTGCGGCAGACTAATTTTCAAAAGACAGCATACTTCTCTCCTCAATCACTTCTCCAACTCTCTACAACATATCCCACTCAACACGGAAGAAATCTACAATTTTTAAAGGCTGTAAATTTCCACCATTTGCAGCACTCCAAATTTTTCAAAAGCTGCATTAAAACTCTCCTACTTTTACAAAATTTCTCATCTTCATAATTTCCGTTGTCTACGGAATTCATCTATATATTCGTTCAAATGATTCAACTCAAATCAACAATTTCCTAAGGCGCAGAGTTATTTTCTTCCAAACTTCAGCAGAACGAATTACATTAGAAGAACAAGGTATATATTAATCTCAAAGTTCTTCAACTTCATTCCTCACACAAGTGTTTATGTTCAATAAAATTCATAAGCAAGCAATATATCAATTTTAAGGTTGACATAATTTGCATACGCATCAAACTTTTGCAAGAAATCAGAAATAGAACCGCTATATCACTAAATTAGAGTACAGAAAATCAAGTTTTGACTCCAAAATCAAGTCTTTACACAAACTTGAGTTTTATGTAAAACTATTTCCAATTCACAAACATATCGAGAGATAAAACGAGAGAGAGGAGAACGAGGCGGCGCCAACTTCGGAGGAAGGCAACCCCGGCGAGCTGGCCGCTGTCGGCAGTAGCTGTTCTGTCCGTCTCTCGCCAACTGCTGAGCAGCAACAACGGCAGCGATTCCAGGAGAGGCAGCGGCTGCCGAGGCTCCAGCAGGTGACGGTGGCAACAACTTCAGACGGCGGCGACTTCAGTGGGCGATTGCAGGCGGAGCGGCGCGGCGGCGCGATGCCGGAATCGAGAGAGAGGTGAGATGGGTGTGTGCGTTTCAGTAAGAAAGAAGAAGAGAGAGTTGGATTGAAGGGAGGAGGAGGCGTGTGGGGGCTCCAGCGGCTCCCGTCGACCCAAGCGGCAGGCGGCGATGTTTGACTTCGCCGGAGTCAGAGATAGGGGGGAGAAAACCGAGCCGTGTGAGAGAGAGATGTAAATGTCGGTAGAGAGAGAGAGAGAAAGAGAGGCGTGAGAGATAAGAGTAGAAGAGAGGAGTGGGCTTCAAAGTCCTGAATATCTTTAGAAAAATAATTTCTCGATTTAATAAGGACTTCATAGTAAATATGTATTCTCATTAACTGAGGATTCCCGAATGTCTTATTTTGTATTCTCATAATAAAAGGTCAAGCGTGGGAGTCAGTGCTATCGGGAGAATCATTGTCTTAAGTAGCAAAACACTGCAACCAGGTAGGCATTACTTTCATATATATATATCAAGTAAAATAAATGTTTATATTTGAGCAAGTTATTATTTTCAGAAGCAATTGAATTGAAAATATTTCAACTATTTTCTTGCCATAAATGTTTTAGATTTTCGTATGATATCTATCTGTCAGTTTATAATCGAATTTGGATCCTGAGCGGATAGCTATCCTGCCAGGATTAGTGTACACAGTGATCGTGAGTCATCGAGCGGGTTGGCCGGTTAAGTGACCGTGAGAGGTGGCCACCTCTCCGGCACACAGCTTCAGATATGATAGATTACAAAAGAACTTAGTCTGATCAGATGAACTTTAGAATCACAAATGAATTTAGTATGCTTGGGGCCTTTATAAGTAAAAACCCTGGCTATACTGTTCAAATGGCATGACAATTTACAGTTTATTAAATATGTATATGACTTTCGGCATATGTCTACTGAGTACTTTGTACTCAGCCCTGCATATATTTCTAAATGTGCATGTTGAGCAGAGATGGTGATGATGGGGTGTCGTGCGGAGCTTTGTCATATTTACTAAATAAACTCTTGGTGATACATGTCTTCATACATGTATCATGTTCTCATTTCCGTTGCAAACACTCAATTATGATGCAATTTATTCTATTATGTCAGATTATGAACTCAAGTGATTGTATAAACACTTTAATCGGATGCTCATGACCAATTACTAGCTATTATCTATATATGTGTGACTTGTTTTCATATTATATCTCAATCTTAGTTCGAATCCTTTATAATTATTTATCACCCCTTTATGTCCCCTCTCCTAATTTCCTTCCCTAGTCACGGTTTCCCGGCTTACCTATTTTGTTAAGTCCGATCGTGACAGAATGGTATCAGAGCAGTTCGTTTGCTCTAAACCCAAGAGTTACCCCAAGAAAAAATTTATTCTATACTGGAGTAAGAAAAACCAGTTGACAAAAGCTCTACATCTCATCACAACATCCTGCCCAACAAGGAAAAAGAGGTACATGTTTTAAAATACATGAGAAGTGCTTCAATTTCAAGCTATTTCATTGAGTAGATCGCTTGAGGAACTTAGATGCGTTAGAAATGCTTGATCACTCCTACAAAGAACATAGAAGCAAAACATAGATAGGAGTTTAGTTATCATTCACTATAGTTGAAGTGTAACACCCCGTACTTTTCCTTATTAGTAATAGTGCCAAGACACTATTGAGAGTACTGAGATATTGAGACGCTAAATTATTTTATTTTATGTCCAAATAAGACAGAGTGTCTTTTAAATAGAGATATGAGTGGACAAACCCAATGATAGAGTTAGAGTGAAGAGATTTGAGAAATGAGTTGAGTTAGAGATGCTGATTGAATTGAGTTGAGATTTTATTTTATTTTCGGCTACCGGATAGAAAACTACCGGGTATAGAGTTACCGGATACCGAGTTATCAGAGAGATTGACTATCCTATTAAGAAAATAGAAATAATGGGTTAGAAATAGAGTCGAGAAAGAAAGAGTGAGAACCCTTGATAAAAAAAATTAGACTGAGAGACGTTTAGTTTGTCTGTGATTTGCCGATTGTTTTAACGTGATGTTATGTGAATTTACTTGACTGATTGATTATGTGATTTTTGTTACATGTGCCTTTATGAGTGAGTTATTATGATTTTTACCGAGAAATCGAAGAATGCCGGTTTATAGATTTTTAACAAACAAAATATTTTTAAATTATTTTTCCTATGATGATTGACTCAACCTAGAACACCTCTAGTTTGACTTGTAATAGAACAAGGACATCCTAGTGATGGTAAGTTGACCCAGTGTCATCTCTCAAGGAAAGTCTTTAAGGGCTTTTAATTGTATCGTAGGAAAAAGCAATAAAAGAAAGCAGTAAAGAATTTGATTATTAAACTAAAACTTAGAATTGAAAACTGAATTAAAAACCGAATTGCAAAATTACTAGGCGATTTAAACTATTAAACCTAGGCAAGATTTAAACAACTTAAATAAAACCCAACTTAAGAAATTAAATACTTGTAAACTAAAAACCAACTAATCTAGGCATAAAACTAAAGTGCATAATTTAAATTGCATAATCAAAAAGGAAGCATAATCGTGAACTAAAAACGTAAACATGATTAAACAAAATAAATTGAATTGAAATACGAAATACCGTAAACGTCTTGAACGCGTAATTGTGTCACGCAATTACAATCCAAGAATAAAAGCTAAATAAAACTAAATCGAAACCTAACTAAAAACAATGAAAATTCGAGACTATGAAAGCAATAAATCCTAAATTTCGGATGCCAACAGATCTCAAAGATGGCGTCTAAAACTAGGGCAAAAGGTTTATTTTACAATAAAAACAAAACCCTATTTATAGACCTCAAATTCCTTCTTGATCACCATGAAAGTTGCCGTGCAAAGTAGAACTCTAAAGGCAACAAAATCGTGCAAGATAAGGCAACTCTCCAGCTGGATGCGGCTCTGAAAAACACTCCTACTCTTGCCGAATTCGCAGCTCTGAAAAGGGCAGTGCAGAGCTGATAGTCAGCTCTGGCAATTAGCTCTGGCGAGAGTAACTCAGCTCTGGAAGACGAACTCTGGTGCGTCAGCTTGGGAAAGGTAGTCAGCTCTGGCGAGATGGGCAGAGCTGAAAAGTCAGCTCTGGCGAGAATGGGCAGAACTGAAAAGTCCAGAGCTGAAAAGTCAGCTCTGGCGTCGCGTGCGCTGAAAAGTCAGCTCTAGAGTGTTTACTCTGGAATTTTAGCTCTGGATCGTTGACTCTGGAAATTCAGCTCTGGCATAGCTGATTCTGGCAGTTGACTCTGGCATACAGAGCTGAGATCATCAGCTCTGGCACTTAGCTCTGCTCTGGAGATGTTGGCTCTGCTCTGGCGAGCGGGCCTTCAGCTCTGGCGCGGGCCTTCAGCTCTGGCGCGGGCCTTTAGCTCTGGCGCGGGCCTTCAGCTCTGCTCTGCACACCAAAACACCTAAAAAACGCCAATTTCATCCACAATTGCACTCTTCCATCTATAAAATCTAAATCTCCTGCAAAGCATAAAATAAACCATAAAACGCACCAATTTCCAGAAAATTATCTTAAAATAAGCACATACAAACCCCAAAATTTAGCACAATTAAGCATAAATCAACCCCCCCCCCACTTAGCGTTTTGCTTGTCCTCAAGCAAAATCCATATGATTTCAACAATGCTAATTTCCATCCAAACATTCACAAAGTCGATTCAAAATTTTACAATCAACACATGTCGCAGCCCGATATAGCCAGTGATAGCGTATGCCAAGTATCGTACGACTAATAAAAATAATCGTGAAAGAAATAGAATTTGCGTCTTGTATTAGCGGAAGCATTTGCAATTTATACTCATTCTCAAGAAGGACTTTAAGACCAAATTAATTACTTGCTTGGTAAAACATAATTCGAGACTTAGCAAGGTTTGAAAGTATTTTCCCTTATGGGGTATTACAGGCAACAGCAAATTAAATAAAGAGATTCATCAGAGTTGTGCAGCGATGCGTTACTATATGTGTGAAGACATATAGCAGGGAGTTTAATAACTTATAGAGTCATAGCAATAAGATAAGCATGAGACATAGAAGGACACGGTCAACTGACAATTCCAACAGCCTTCACCCATCCTCGCGCCAAGCCAGACCTGCACATTTAGAAATACATGCAGGGCTGAGTACCAAAAAGCACTCAGTGGACTCATGCCGGAAATAATTGAAATCTTGCTCTTAGAGCTATATGTCAATCTTGCCCTTTTCAATGCATCAACAGGATTTAACTGAGATTAAAAATACCTGTTCATGTTTTTCTGTCATAAACTCATTTGCATCATCATAATAATATCATTAGTCTGCAGACATTATATACTGGGTATGTGCCAACTATGATAACTCATATAATATATATATATATACTAGGTGAAGAGAAGGAGGCCTCCTTCAAATCACCGTGACCGGCCGACTAGAGACGGCTCACGATCACCTCTTGTGCACATAACCTTTACTGTCATCTGGATCAGTTAAAGGCCGATATCTTGCTTCATGAACTTAGTCATGTCTTTCATAAGGCAACATACCATACTTCTTTCTCATCAATAATAAATATGGCAAGATGACAATTTTCATAATATGCATCAATAATGCTTCAACATGCTTCATTTTCATAGTACTCATCAATAATGCTTCATCATGCTTTATTTTCATAATACTTTGCATTTGAACTCGTTATTATGGTAGCTTGCCATAATAGAGTTAGAATAAAGCCCACCTGTCTCAGGAGTCGATGACACAACGCTCGGGGTCGTACTAACGCCGGCTGTCACTCGAACCTTTAGTGGCGCACGTGGTTTAGATTGCCATGTGACAAAATAAACTCTAGTTAGAATCTCATCTAACTCATATCTCATACTTAAGCTTAAACTTTCATCATGTGCTTAATCTCATCTTATAACTTCTCCACTATTTACCCAACTGGACTTCCCAATATAATCGGATATCTTATCCAATTAAAGGACTCTCAATCCTAGGCAAATAGCATTCAAAAATCACTTAATCATACATGCTTCAAATAATCACTTATTTCACATAATATGCATATAACTTACACTACAACAAAAAACATATATTGAGACACTTATTTAGTGACATTTTTTATTAAATGCCTCTAAATATATTTTTGGGGCACTTATTAAATACTAGTTAAATATAGAGACACATAATTAAAAATTTCGCTAATATACTTCTGACGGAACTGCTCGCGCCATTTTAATTTTTCCCAAATTTTGAAGGACCGCTTCTATTCTTCTCCACTCTTCCAATTTTTCTCAAACCCACCAATACTTCTATCATTTACTCTTCTCTCTCACATAAAAAAATTTCAATTTTACATTAGTATAGAAACATCACATATGATTTCATTGTTTTCACTACTGCGTGTTCTTCACCCTAGAATATAGCTCATCTGCTGCCGCAACTGACCTCCCGCCGCTGCTGCGCCGTCTTCATTGCCGAGCCGCCGTTTTAACGACGAACGCCGCCGACATCCTGCCTCCACGTTCAGCCACCACCGTAGCGCCTTCTGCCCACACGCTAGGGATCGATTTTCGCTCGTATTTCCTTGTCCTTATAGATTCTTTATCAATGGCAAAACAACTTTTGACATGCTTGTGTTGGCTAGCTACCTTTGCATAGCAATTAGATTGCATCTTTATGTTGTGATCTGTATTTCCATTTACATGCTTCCATCTGTGGTCTTCAGAAATTTAATTTTGAACTGAAATTATGTGTGGAGCATCCAAATTAGAAGCTTTATTTTTATTTCCATTCATTGTCCTTTTCCTTATTGCTTTAAATACCAACACTTGTTTTGCTATTTGGTATGATGTGGGTCTAAAATGTCCACTGGTTGTCCTGTTAAATATAAGGTGTTTCGTGTTATGCATCAGAAATAAATTACTTGATTCTGTTTTTTTTTTTTTTTTCCCCTCATCTAGCTGGTATATTGTTGGGTTAAGTTTGGAACTATTGTATTGTATATGTTCCGTGAATAATTTTTGGATATTTCTTTTTCTGTTTACCCATCTGTTTGGTGGAGAATGTGATCCATCTGGGCAATTGTGGGTTTGTTAGTAGCAAGTTTTGGACTTAATGCATGATTTATGTTTTGTAATTTTGATCATGTTTGGCAAGTTAAGCGAGATATAATCTTGAAAAGTGAGAGGTGAAATATAGATAAAAGAGTATGGTTGCAAGATTTCTGTCTTCCCAAGTTATTGTACAGATGGAGTTCCGGCAGCCTTGTAGGCTGCCTCATTTATACTCTATTTAGTTGTTTTCTGCTTTAGTAGTGATGATGCATTGTGAAGAAATGAAGAAATGTTGATTTATCCAACAGACCTTCATGAAACAATTGGAGATTCTATTGAAGCACCGGTCGCTTGGCCTTTATCATTGGTACATTCTACTCTTTAATTGATTTATGTGTTGTTATTTGATTCCCACTATATTTAATGTAGTGCAGCGGGTGCTTGGTATACTTAGGATAATCTCACAATGTACATCAATAATATATCTCTCCTTAATTCTATGCATATTTGTTTTCACTTAATTCAATTTTGTATGTGATTTTCGAGAGATGTGAATGTAGAAATGTGTTAGGGTTCTTGTTTTGGGATGGGGGTGTTGAGTTGGATTGATGGCTAAACTTTAATTTTCCAGCTGCCAACTACCTAAGTAACTTTAATTAACTAAAGTCTATGCATGAGTTAATTCTTTTTTTTTAATTGGTTTATGTAGACTTTGTTCTAATACTATAAATATTATATTATATCTTTTTCAATGAGTAATGTTTGGTTGTAAGATATTATGTTTTCTCTATACAGATTGTCTTGGATGAAGATGAAAATTGATGCAGGAACAAGATTAGAGGATCTTCATGGAGGTGTTATTTTTGCATTTCGTATTAGCTTATAGAATATAATAAACTTCGTGACTATTTAATTTTTCTTGTGGATGTTGGACATGAATGATAAGACTTTTCGTTTATATCAAGTTGCCATTTGGATTGTTTAGTTATTGAAATGTTGATGATACTATTTATTGATATATCAAAATTAATGATATGATTGTATTTGTATAATAAGTGTATTTATATACTAATTTTTCGAGCATAAAATTTTTAATACTACAAATAATAGTGTCTCTAATTTCTTATGAATGTTAAAATAAGTGCCTCATGTGTTCATCTTAACACACATATAAGTGTCCTATAATATTAATCTCGAGGCATAAAATAAATTATGAGGTTACATATCTTGTGTCCCAATACTTAAGCAAAAGACATAAAAAAAGTGCCCCTAACATTTTTTTGGGGACATAAAATAAATTTTGAGCCTACACATTTTTTGTCCCGAAACTTGTTCAAGACACATATAAGTGCCCTATAATATTAATCTAGGGGCATAAAATTAATTTTGACGGTGCACATTTTGTGTCCCGATACTTAAGCAAAAGACACAAATAAGTGTCTCGTAACATTAATTTGGGGACATAAAATGAATTTTAAGATACACATTTTTTGTCCCAATACTTAAGCAAAGGACACAAATAAGTGCCCCAACATACAAATAAGTGCCCCAATATTTCTTTTGAAGGCACAAATAAATATCCCTATAAACTTAACAATATGATTCGAAATATTTTAAAGGACACTTTTATGTGCCTCTAAAAATCAATCTCGGGGCATATTAAATTGTCGGGTAATCTATTGATATCGAGGCACATAAAAAGTGCCCCCAACCCTATTGGGACACGATACTTAGAGGCACATGTATTAAGTGCCCCGAAAATAAGAAGTGCCCCAATAGAGCACATATTGGGGCACTTTTTGGTGTCCGGAAAGCCATTTTTTGTTGTAGTGTTATCTCAATAGTCAAATGACTTAAAAGTCATTCTATGAACTTGAAATCTTTTTCCTTGTAGGGAAATTCTCAAATATTCATGTAAGCCTTGAAAAATATTTATAAAACTTTCTAGTAGCATTTTCATGCCATAATATGTTGTATAATTCCACCAAAACCCTTTAAAAAATTTCTTAACACAAAATCAAAGTAAAATTTTCGGACCTTCCAGTTTACCATTCTGTTATGTCTCGACTTTAACGAATAAACTGCTTTAACTCAGGAATCTCCTGGATTCGAGAATTATACTGATGAAAACCTCTTTGAGTCTAGTTTCGTTTAAAAAAAAGTAGACTGAAAAACTCCAAGTGGTTTAAGATATATGGGTGTTTTCCCACAGTCTACCAGATTCGGCAGTTTGGCACGACTGGAAGCTAGGATTTTTAAAAATTAGCAAACGTTGTCCAAATGCTTTGAAAGTTTACATGAGTCTGTATAACACTTGTATCTTTCTCCCATAAAAATTTGGGAGGCTGAATAGTTTTGAAAGTTACTGAAAAGTGTAACTCCACAGACTGCCCTTCAAAATTTCCGGTGGAAATGCGCAGTAAAAGTTTTATATTTTACAAAGGTAGTAAACCAAGTCCAAATGACTTGACATTTTACCAGTGCTTACAAGACTCATATATCGACACTCTGTAAAATTTTGAAGATTTTTGGACGAGGGAAACCTCGTCGACTGATCAGTCCAGAACGTAAGAAAACTTCTCAAAATGGTCGAATTTATAACATATACACATATCATCATAGATTCATGCTTTCACCATCATTCTCATGCATTTTCTTACTAAGAACTTATCATGCTTCACTTATCATAACATATAGCCCTTTCAAGGGTTCTCAAGAAACATATCTCTTCCTCTCATGTATCTAACATGGAGAGGTGTATGAGCACTTGAAGGTAGTGGAAAGTTGAAAGAATTCATCATGCTCTCTTTTATCAAAATTTTCGAGAATTACAAGAGTAGAGAGGGGACTATCATGCTTCAATATACTTCAATATACATGCTTATATATCAAGGAAAAAAATATATATATCACATGAGAGGAGAATTGAGGTTGCTACCAACAAGATTAATGGAGGTGGAGTAGAGAATGATGCGTAGGTCTCTTGGAGCTTGTGCTTGAAGATTGAAGCACCCTTGATGGCCTTAGTGTGATGCTAGCACTTTTGGCTTCCTTAATCCTTACTATAATTGGTGAAACAAGAAAGAAAAAGTGTGGTGGAGTGAGAGGGGAGGGGCTGCCGAAGGAGAAGAAAAAGGAGAGAGGGAAGCTTGCTTTGATGAGCTTTGATGAGATGATGTGATGGAGAGATTGCTTCATTCAATGTGTATCTTGCAATTAAATGGGATGATAAATGGTGAGTATGTCACCCTCTTAATGGTGCAGGAGAATGAGAAGAGAGAAGGAGAGAAGAGAAGAGAGAGAGAGCCGAGTATGAGGGGGGGGAGGGAGAGATTTGCATGTGCATGTGTGATCTTTCCATTAATGCCCAATCTTGTAGTAAATGAAGGAGTAATGGTTGAGGATGTCATGTTTTTAATTGTGCAGGAGAGTGAGAGGAGAGAGATCGAGCAAGGGGGGAAGAAAGAGAAGCTTGTGCATGTGTTGTGAGAGCTTAAAATGGGGGATCTTGTTTGCTAGAAAGGTTAGCTACTTAGGTTAGTGTTTAATGTGGCATGTGGCTTCATTGATGGGGGGAAAGAATGAAGTAATGAGGGAGAGAAGAGAGAAGAGAGAGGGCTGCGTGAGGGAGAGAAACCGAGAGGGAAAGAGAGAGATCGAGAGATTGAGAGAGTGAGAGAGAGTGAGAGAGATCGAGAGATAGAGAGAGTGAGAGAGAGTGAGAGAGATCGAGAGATAGAGAGAGTGAGAGAGATATAGAAAAATATATACATATATGCTTGAATACTTTCCATCACTAATTTAGTGTGTAGGAATATATCTCACGGAAATATATTTATTTTCGTGTGGGAAAAACTTATCTCAATTATGATATTACAATATCATAATAACAATGCATCAAAATCATATGTGAATATTCTACCACGTAAAATATTTAAATCACATAGATATCTCAATAAACATATAGGGCGAAGATAGGCTTCTCCATAATAGGATTTATATGACCCGAGAAAGATAATATCGTCTTCTATAATTCTCAAAAATAATTCTTATCTCATTTATTCGCCCACGTGCATAATTCCTCTAGCTACTATTTAAACTCAATTTAAATACGAGCTAGGGCACAATTAGCTTCTCAAAATACGGGGTGTTACATCCTTACCCCCTTAAAAAAATTTCGTCCCGAAATTTGAAATCTTACCTTCGGGAAACAACTCTGGATATTTTTCCTTCATTTTATCCTCCAATTCCCAAGTTGCTTCTTCTTGTCCGTGATGTCGCCATTGTATTTTGACTAAGGCAATTGACTTATTTCTCAATTGTTGGATCTTTCTATCCAACACAGCTTCGGGTCTTTCTTCGTATTTCAGGTCTGGTTCGAGAGATATATCCTCTCGATGAATAACATGCTTCGGGTCAAACACGTATTTTCTCAATTGCGACACGTGAAAGACATTGTGAACATTCGCGAAATTTGGAGGTAACGCGAGTCTATAGGCAACAGGGCCTACTCTTTCTAATATATCATATGGGCCTATAAATCTAGGCTTGAGCTTTCCTTTTACACCGAAGCGGTGAATCCCTCGAGAAGGGGAAACTTTCAAAAATACTTTACTTCCCACTTCGAATTGAATCTCTGTGCGTCTAGTGTCGGCATAAGATTTTTGACGATCTTGAGCTTCTTTAATTCGTTGCCGAATTTGTCTCACAGTTGTGATCATTTCTTCCACTGCGTCAGGACCTAACACTTTTCTTTCTCCTACTTCATCCCAATAAAGCGGAGATCTACATTTTCTTCCATAGAGGGCTTCATATGGTGCCATGTTAATAGTCGTTTGGAAACTATTATTGTAGGCAAATTCAATCAGGGGTAACACTTGTTCCCATTGAGCTCCTCTATCTAACACTACAGTCCGAATCATATCTTCCAAAACTTGTATAGTTCTTTCGGACTGCCCATCCGTCTGTGGATGAAAAGCCGTGCTAAAATTCAACTTAGTACCCAATTCCCTGTGTAAGCTCATCCAAAAACGTGAGGTGAATTTTGTATCTCTATCGGAGGTAATCGTCATTGGAACTCCGTGTAAACGTACAATCTCACGAATGTATATTTGAGCTAACTTTTCAGATCCATGCGTAATAGGAATCGGTATGAAATGAGCACTTTTTGTCAATCTATCTATGATCACCCAAACAGCGGTATTTCCTCTATTCGACTTTGGCAAAGCAGTGACAAAGTCCATGGCAATGTGGTCCCATTTCCATTTTGGGATTTCCAACGGTTGTAATTTGCCATAAGGTCGTTGGTGCAACGCCTTCACTTGCTGACAAGCTAAACATCGTTCTACAAACGAAGCTATGTCTCGCTTCATGCCTTCCCACCAAAATCTTGCTTTTAAATCTTGGTACATCTTCGTACCTCCTGGATGTGTTGCGTAAGGCGGGTCATGAGCCTCGCTCATGATTTCATTTCTTAATTTCTCATCATTGGGTACACAGATTCTTCCCTCAAACATCAATGCATTATCCGTTGCTTCTTGATATGAATCAAGCTTCTCGGTACGGATTTTCACCCGCAATCTTTCTAATTTCTCATCCTCTCTTTGCATACTAACAATTCTTGATCTTAGATCGGGGGTAACACTGAGTGTCGCCATGATCAAATCTGTGGTTTGCGGTGGAAATACCACTTCCAACCTTAACCTTTCGAATTCCCTGACCAAGTCATCTTCCTTGGTTAGGATACATCCTAACTTGCCTCGTTCCATTCTACTCAAGGCATCTGCCACGACGTTGGCTTTGCCTGGATGGTAATTGATTCCACAATCATAGTCCTTGACTAATTCTAGCCATCTTCTTTGTCTCATATTCAGATCCTTCTGTTCAAAGAAATATTTGAGACTCTTATGGTCGGTGTAAATTTCACACCGTACTCCATAAAGGTGGTGTCTCCAAATTTTCAATGCGTGTACTACTGCTGCTAGCTCTAAGTCATGCGTCGGGTAATTCGCTTCATGTGGCCTAAGCTGTCGCGAGGCGTAAGCTATTACCTTTCCCTCTTGCATCAGTACACATCCTAGTCCTTTCTTTGATGCGTCTGTATAGATAGTATATTCTTTGTTTGCTTCTGGAACAGCTAGTACTGGGGCAGTAGTCAATCTCTTCTTCAATTCTTGAAAGCTTTGTTCACATTCGTTCGTCCACAAGAATTTGACTTCTTTCTTGAGCAGATGAGTTATAGGCTTGGCTATTTTGGAGAAATCTTGTATAAAACGACGGTAGTAGCCTGCTAATCCTAGAAAGCTACGAATTTCGTGAGGTGTCGTTGGTGATCTCCATTCTTGCACTGCTTGAACTTTGGCAGGATCCACTTTGATTCCTGCAGCTGAAATGACGTGGCCTAAGAAACTGACTTCTCGTAGCCAAAACTCACATTTGCTATACTTAGCATAAAGCTTTTCAGCTCTTAGCTTCTTTAGCACTGTTCTAAGGTGCTCTTCATGATGCTTCTCATTCTTTGAGTAAATCAAGATGTCATCTATGAATACCAACACGAATTGATCTAAATATTCGTGAAACACTCGATTCATGAGATCCATGAATACAGCGGGGGCATTTGTTAATCCAAAAGGCATCACTATGAACTCATAGTGTCCGTATCTCGTGCGGAATGCTGTCTTTGGAATGTCCTCAGGTTGTATCCTCAATTGGTGATATTCCGTCCTTAAATCTATCTTTGAGAAAGCGCGTGCTCCTCGAAGTTGATCAAACAAATCGTCTATACGTGGCAAAGGATACTTGTTCTTTAGGGTTACCTTGTTCAATTCCTGGTAATCGATGCACAATCTTAAACTTCCATCTTTCTTTTTGACAAACAGGACCGGTGCTCCCCAAGGTGAAGCACTGGGTCGAACGAATCCCATGTCCAACAACTCTTGTAGTTGCAACTTCAGTTCTTGCAATTCTGCTGGTGCCATCCTGTATGGTGCTTTGGATATTGGTGCTGCTCCAGGTTCCAAATCGATCGTGAATTCCAATTGTCGGTTCGGGGGTAGACCTGGTAGAACGTCAGGGAAAACGTCTTGATACTCCCGCACTACAGGTACATCTTCAATCTTCACTTGTGCTTCCTCTTCTTGGTTCAAGTATACTAAATATGCTGTCGCACCTTTTTCTTTTAGTATCTTGTTCGCTTGCACTGCAGAGATGATAGGTGTCTTCTTCCATTTTCTATTGATGGCATAAAAACATGTGGGTGCCTTGCCTGGTGGCTGGAATGATATCCGTCTCTGCTCGCACTGTATCACCGCATGGTGTTCTGCTAACCAGTCCATTCCCAAAATGATGTCTGTGGTCCACATGCGCAAAAGTCTCAATATCTTAGCCTTAAGCTTAAGAGGTCCTAATTCGAATTCCAAGTTAGGACACACATGTGTAACTGTGGTGATCTTTCCTAAGGGAGTGGCTACCCTTAAGTGTAGCTGGGCTGGTTCTACTTTCAGCTCTAACGTATCCACACAGGTATATGAGATGAAAGAATGTGATGCTCCTGTATCAAAGAGAATAACAATGGGTACACCTTTCAGTTCCCCAATACCTGTTAGGTTTCCTTGGTTCTTATCCTGATTTTTCTGATTGATAGCATACATCCTTTGATATTGCTGTGGTCTTCCTGCTTGCGGTGCAGGTAGCTGCTTGTGAGGCTGATTTGGACGGCGAAAAGGTTGTTGCTGTAGTGGTTGAGGTAGAGGGAGAATTCCTTCCATTGCCCTGAGCTGTGGGGTTGGAAACTGATTGGGTCTTCCTCCACTCATCCCGTGCTGTCGGTTGGGGCACTGGCTCGAGTAATGCCCTGGTTTTCCACAAGTGAAACAATTTGGGTTTCCAGCTCTGCACACTCCTGTGTGTAACTTGTTGCACTTAGGACAAGGGGGTATCCCTTGGTGTCCGGGGTGTGAGGTCGCTGGTCCACCATAAAAAGATTTATCGCCTTTCACGAAGGGAGGCTGAACATTCTGGCCTTGCCATGGCTTCTTGCCGTCATTTCTATGATTATCCCATTTGCGTTTTCCTTTCTGTCCCTGGTTAGAGTAGGGAGTGTTTGATACTTGCGTATATTGAGCTGATGGAGGCGTTGGTGCGTGTGTTGTTTTCTCCGGCTGCATTGCTAGCTCCATATCTAGAGCTCTGTTCAAGGCCTCGGCATAGGAAAGTGCCGTTTGACTAGCCAATACAACTCTTATCTCTTGTCGCAGTCCGGCGCAAAACAACTTGGACATCTTCTCGTCCGTATCCACTCTATACGGTGCATAGCGGGCCAGATCGCAGAATAGTCGATCGTACTCCACTACAGTTCTATTTCCTTGCTTTAAGGTGGTAAACTCCATCTCTTTCTTTTTCCTATAGCTTCTGGGTATAAACTTTTCACACAGGGCAGTCTTAAAAAGATCCCAAGTGAGTTCATCTAACTGCTCTGGGGCCATAGTTTTCTGCTTTGCTTCCCACCAATAATCGGCGGTTCCTTTCAACTGGTAAGACACGCACATAAGACGTTCTGCGTCGTTGCATCTCAAAAATCGAAAGATTCGTTCCATAGCACGAATCCATTCTTCCGTTTCGGCAGGGTCTCCCGTGCCTGCGAAAGTCGGTGGGTTCTGTCTTAAGAAAAGTTCTTCCACTCTCCTATCTTGAGGTGGAGGCGGCGGCGTAGGTTCTCTGGGTTCTTCCTCATTCACGGGTACATTTCTGTACACTCTTCGTGGAGGCATTATGACAATCTACAAGTTTGGGTCAAAAGATAAGTTCCTCTATGTGACAAGGATCATCTTACTCTAGTCTTATAGCTGAGTAATTCACAACATACCATGCATCTCATATATGCACATATATATACATATATAAAAATATATTTTCACATAGAGTATACTTAATGCGTCAAAGTACTTTGCTTTCAATCAATGCTTTCAAATTGACAATTGCTTCATAACAATGCATCAAAACAAGTAATCTCATTACTCATTTCGTCAAAAATGGCCACTTTGGCCCATCATATATATACCGTGAAAATTGCCTCAACGAGGACTTCTTTTGTACAAAAGTGTATATGTGATCTATATACTGCTATAGGTCAGTACAAAGTACTACTCTGTTAAAGACCTAGCTACTGCATCAATACTGCGTCTATGTACAATCAGCCCTACAACTGGGTACAGATACTATCCGTTACCCGTGTACTATAGGGGCCTAACAAAATAAGTACAAGCCCTGGTCTAGGATGGAACTATCCATTGCCAGCCAAAACTATGGGCTATCTAAACAAAGCTACTATATACAGATGCATCTCTACATAATACCATCATATCAGTACCATATCCACCCATGACCTCTACCGTCATCCCGGCTACCCTCGTCACTCCCATCCTCCGTAGCATCATCACCGTCATCCTCTCGAGCGTCGCCCAATCGAGGCACATATGGCACGCCGTCCTCACTGTCAGAGTCAGCACGGTGAAACGGGTCGTAAGAGGCTCTCTCTCGAAGCGGATCCCCTCGAGGAATGTCCATCTCGAATGCCAGGCCCATGCTAGGAAGATCCAAGGGTTGTGAGGTGAGAGTCCTAACAACCGGGACTGATCCTGCGTCGTCCTCCGGGTCTCTAGCCATCCCCGGGGGTCGTGAAGGCCCTGGTGCGAATGGGTCAACATCGGCCATAGTGATCTCACCCTCTCCAACAGCAGGGAGGGGTGGAACAGGGAGGGTCTCACGAATGGGGCTCATCAACTGCTCAAGAGTGTCGATGGCCTCAGTAGTGTCAATGGTCATCGGGGTGACATAGGATAAATATCCGAAGGTCGGGGAGTACATCCCGGGAGAAAACATGGGGTAGTCAGGGTCCAAGATAGCAATAGGAGGAGTCTCATCCTCGGGCAGAGTGCCATGAGGAAGTGAAGAAATAGGGTCATCAATCGGCTGGGAGCTAAGGAGATCTAGTCCCAATGCCATAAGGGGATCCTCAGTCTCAGGAAGACCCTGAGGCTGGATCTCTGCCTCACCCTCTCGGGTGTCACTCTCCGTCAGATAAAAATAGGGTGGGTTCGCATAAATCACGAACCGGCTCAACAGAATGGATAGGTACTCTGGAAATCGCACCTCAAATCCTCCCGGTGCCAACGGGCTATAGAAGTCTGGGGCGATAAAATGACACCAGGCCTGCCAGTGGGGTGGCATCCTATGTGGTAGTATCTGCATGGCCTGCTGCGCTGTGACTCCGTACTCCACGGCGTCTATCCACCTGTGGTGGAAGCGGGCTAAGAACTCTCCTATAGTCTCGTGGTGCTTCAGAGTACAGTCATAGAAAGCCTGTACTATATCGAAACTCTCTGCCATGCTATAAACAAAATAACAACTCGTGTTATTCAATTAAGTCAAACATGACTTACTCGCTTATTCTCAATAACATACTTGCTTGCCTACGATTCTCGTAGTGCATCATGCACTTATCGTGCCACTTTCTCAACTTATAAATCACTTTCTCTTTAACTTGCTCAATTGCATATCTCATGCTCATAAGAAACTTTAACTTACTCAAATGCATATCTCATGCACATAAGTAACTTTAAACTCAAGCAAATGCATATCTCATGCATATAAGTAACTTTAAAACTTTAACTTGCATACCTCGTCAAGCTGGCGGAGATGGGGTGTTGGCTCTTGTCAGTGACATAACTCTTTTAGTCTAAGACTCTAGCTTAGACTAATAACTCAATTGAGAAGAGACTCTATAAGGGATTATGCTCAGAGCAGACGAGCTGCTCTGATACCACTCTGTCGCAGCCCGATATAGCCAGTGATAGCGTATGCCAAGTATCGTACGACTAATAAAAATAATCATGAAAGAAATAGAATTTACGTCTTGTATTAGCGGAAGCATTTGCAATTTATACTCATTCTCAAGAAGGACTTTAAGACCAAATTAATTACTTGCTTGGTAAAACATAATTCGAGACTTAGCAAGGTTTGAAAGTATTTTCCCTTATGGGGTATTACAGGCAACAACAAATTAAATAAAGAGATTCATGAGAGTTGTGCAGCGATGCGTTACTATATGTGTGAAGACATATAGCAGGGAGTTTAATAACTTATAGAGTCATAGCAATAAGATAAGCATGAGACATAGAAGGACACGGTCAACTGACAATTCCAACAGCCTTCACCCATCCTCGCGCCAAGCCAGACCTGCACATTTAGAAATACATGCAGGGCTGAGTACCAAAAAGCACTCAGTGGACTCATGCCGGAAATAATTGAAATCTTGCTCTTAGAGCTATATGTCAATCTTGCCCTTTTCAATGCATCAACAGGATTTAACTGAGATTAAAAATACCTGTTCATGTTTTTCTGTCATAAACTCATTTGCATCATCATAATAATATCATTAGTCTGCAGACATTATATACTGGGTATGTGCCAACTATGATAACTCATATAATATATATATATACTAGGTGAAGAGAAGGAGGCCTCCTTCAAATCACCGTGACCGGCCGACTAGAGACGGCTCACGATCACCTCTTGTGCACATAACCTTTACTGTCATCTGGATCAGTTAAAGGCCGATATCTTGCTTCATGAACTTAGTCATGTCTTTCATAAGGCAACATACCATACTTCTTTCTCATCAATAATAAATATGGCAAGATGACAATTTTCATAATATGCATCAATAATGCTTCAACATGCTTCATTTTCATAGTACTCATCAATAATGCTTCATCATGCTTTATTTTCATAATACTTTGCATTTGAACTCGTTATTATGGTAGCTTGCCATAATAGAGTTAGAATAAAGCCCACCTGTCTCAGGAGTCGATGACACAACGCTCGGGGTCGTACTAACGCCGGCTGTCACTCGAACCTTTAGTGGCGCACGTGGTTTAGATTGCCATGTGACAAAATAAACTCTAGTTAGAATCTCATCTAACTCATATCTCATACTTAAGCTTAAACTTTCATCATGTGCTTAATCTCATCTTATAACTTCTCCACTATTTACCCAACTGGACTTCCCAATATAATCGGATATCTTATCCAATTAAAGGACTCTCAATCCTAGGCAAATAGCATTCAAAAATCACTTAATCATACATGCTTCAAATAATCACTTATTTCACATAATATGCATATAACTTATCTCAATAGTCAAATGACTTAAAAGTCATTCTATGAACTTGAAATCTTTTTCCTTGTAGGGAAATTCTCAAATATTCATGTAAGCCTTGAAAAATATTTATAAAACTTTCTAGTAGCATTTTCATGCCATAATATGTTGTATAATTCCACCAAAACCCTTTAAAAAATTTCTTAACACAAAATCAAAGTAAAATTTTCGGACCTTCCAGTTTACCATTCTGTTCTGTCTCGACTTTCACGAATAAACTGCTTTAACTCAGGAATCTCCTGGATTCGAGACTTATACTGATGAAAACCTCTTTGAGTCTTGTTTCGTTTAAAAAAAAGTAGACTGAAAAACTCCAAGTGGTTTAAGAGATATGGGTGTTTTCCCACAGTCTACCAGATTCGGCAGTTTGGCACGACTGGAAGCTAGGATTTTTAAAAATTAGCAAACGTTGTCCAAATGCTTTGAAAGTTTACATGAGTCTGTATAACACTTGTATCTTTCTCCCATAACAATTTGGGAGGCTAAATATTTTTGAAAGTTACTGAAAAGTGTGACTCCACAGACTGCCCTTCAAAATTTCCGGTGGAAATGCGCAGTAAAAGTTTTATATTTTACAAAGGTAGTAAACCAAGTCCAAATGACTTTAAATTTTACCTGTGCTTACAAGACTCATATATCTACACTCTGTAAAATTTTGAAGATTTTTGGACGAGGGAAGCCTCGTCGACTGATCAGTCCAGAACGTAAGAAAACTTCTCAAAATGGTCGAATTTATAACATATACACATATCATCATAGATTCATGCTTTCACCATCATTCTCATACATTTTCTTACTAAGAACTTATCATGCTTCACTTATCATAACATATAGCCCTTTCAAGGGTTCTCAAGAAACATATCTCTTCCTCTCATGTATCTAACATGGAGAGGTGTATGAGCACATGAAGGTAGTGGAAAGTTGAAAGAATTCATCATGCTCTCTTTTATCAAAATTTTCGAGAATTACAAGAGTAGAGAGGGGACTATCATGCTTCAATATACTTCAATATACATGCTTATATATCAAGGAAAAAAATATATATATCACATGAGAGGAGAATTGAGGTTGCTACCAACAAGATTAATGGAGGTGGAGTAGAGAATGATGCGTAGGTCTCTTGGAGCTTGTGCTTGAAGATTGAAGCACCCTTGATGGCCTTAGTGTGATGCTAGCACTTTTGGCTTCCTTAATCCTTACTATAATTGGTGAAACAAGAAAGAAAAAGTGTGGTGGAGTGAGAGGGGAGGGGCTGCCGAAGGAGAAGAAAAAGGAGAGAGGGAAGCTTGCTTTGATGAGCTTTGATGAGATGGTGTGATGGAGAGATTGCTTCATTCAATGTGTATCTTGCAATTAAATGGGATGATAAATGGTGAGTATGTCACCCTCTTAATGGTGCATGAGAATGAGAAGAGAGAAGGAGAGAAGAGAAGAGAGAGAGAGCCGAGTATGAGGGGGGAGAGGGAGAGATTTGCATGTGCATGTGTGATCTTTCCATTAATGCCCAATCTTGTAGTAAATGAAGGAGTAATGGTTGGGGATGTCATGTTTTTAATTGTGCAGGAGAGTGAGAGGAGAGAGATCGAGCAAGGGGGGAAGAAAGAGAAGCTTGTGCATGTGTTGTGAGAGCTTAAAATGGGGGATCTTGTTTGCTAGAAAGGTTAGCTACTTAGGTTAGTGTTTAATGTGGCATGTGGCTTCATTGATGGGGGGAAAGAATGAAGTAATGAGGGAGAGAAGAGAGAAGAGAGAGGGCTGCGTGAGGGAGAGAAACCGAGAGGGAAAGAGAGAGATCGAGAGATTGAGAGAGTGAGAGAGAGTGAGAGAGATCGAGAGATAGAGAGAGTGAGAGAGAGTGAGAGAGATCGAGAGATAGAGAGAGTGAGAGAGAGTGAGAGAGATCGAGAGATAGAGAGAGTGAGAGGGATATAGAAAAATATATACATATATGCTTGAATACTTTCCATCACTAATTTAGTGTGTAGGAATATATCTCACGGAAATATATTTATTTTCGTGTGGGAAAAACTTATCTCAATTATGATATTACAATATCATAATAACAATGCATCAAAATCATATGTGAATATTCTACCACGTAAAATATTTAAATCACATAGATATCTCAATAAACATATAGGGCGAAGATAGGCTTCTCCATAATAGGATTTATATGACCCGAGAAAGATAATATCGTCTTCTATAATTCTCAAAAATAATTCTTATCTCATTTATTCGCCCACGTGCATAATTCCTCTAGCTACTATTTAAACTCAATTTAAATACGAGCTAGGGCACAATTAGCTTCTCAAAATACGGGGTGTTACAACACACATCTCTCGATCATGCAATTAACTCAAAGTTTAAGAAATAACAAAACAGTAATGTAAGCAATTCGATCAGACCCAATTCTCCGCTAGAAGTGAATTCCCTAATGTGATCGCCTTTATAATCAATATCACCATTTTCACACTTTGTGTGCTTAAATTTTCGACAGTTGAGCCATAGTTCATGAAATAAAAACCATTTGAATGTAATCCAAAGTCTTTTCACGTGGTTTTCCATGCTCATAGTTAGACTAGAGGAGCAGAGACCCAGAGCTGTCACGTTTCAGAACAGGCCAGATGTTTCAGAGCTGGCAAAAATTAGAGCTGGTTTCCAGCGTTTTTCACATATTAGATACGATCATAGGCAATCACAATGACAACACTCCTTCTAGCATCTACCGGACAAATCACGTTTTACTTACTTACAATCGTGTTGCAACAAAACTCATAATTCTTTGCACAATCAAGAAACATATATCAAAAGTAAAACAAGAATAACTACCATTCATTCACATACCCAAAATGCACATCGAAAACCATCTTCTCTTCCACAAATTCATAAAAATTAGCAAGATTCGAGACCAAAAACTAAGCATAGAAAGACTAATCTCGCCCAATTGAAAGCATAAGCACAACAAAACACTCCCCCCCCCACACTTAAAGCATGCCATGTCCTCAGGGCACAAAAGAAATAAGAAGAGTTGAGAAAGCGTCCCTGATTATCGGCATTAAAAAACTGAAGCATCGTGAGAGGGGGGGAAGAAGAGAATTTGCAGTCTGAGCGGAGTAGAGAGTGGCAGTGCTGGATCAGGGCAGCGCTGGCAAGGCAGAGCTGAGCATGGTAGCGCTAGTAGTGCAGCGCTGGGCAGGATAGCGCTGAGAAGGGCAGCGCTGAAAACATGAACACCTCCAGAATAATAGTATCCGCATGGCAACCAAAACTTAGGAAAGACTCAAAACAAACAACAAAAAACAAAGAAAGCACAAGAAAAACAAAAACTAAAAAAAAACCAACGGTGGGTTGCCTCCCACCAAGCGCTAGAGTTAAAGTCTCCAGCCCGACTTCAGAGCTGAACTTCAGCTAGGGTTGTGCAGAGCTTGAGACTCCACATCCATAGGCGAGCTCTGGTGCTCTGATTTATGCCTAATTGTTCTAATTTTAGGGGCTTGCATGTGCATATTTTAAGTTAAATCTTCTGGAAATTGGTGCATTTTATGGTGTATTTTATGCTTTGCAGGAGATTTAGGATTTCGAGATGAAGAGTGCAAATGTTGGAGAAGTTTGGGCTAAGAATTACGTTTTTGTGCATACTCTGGCGCGTCAGAGAAGCGAAGCCCCGCGCTGCAGAACAGATGCACTCGCCAGAGAAATCAAAGCCCAGAGCAGCGATGTCAACTTGTCAGAGCAGAGAAACCAATCGCCAGAGGAATCAATAGTCAGAGAAGAGGAATGAAAGTCTCGCCAGAGAAATGAAAACCCAGCGAAGTCATCACCAGAGCAGCGAAGTCATCTCCAGAGCAGCGAAGTCAGAGCAGAGGAGAAAGTTAGCTCTGACTCAACAGACAGAGCAGAGAAATCCGCGGAATGCCAGAGGAGCGGAGCCGACATCTCCAGAGCAGAGGCGAAGGCCATTTCTATGACGGAAGGCCATTTCTCTGGTGAGGTTCGTTTCTCTGGCGAAATCCGTTCCTCTGGCGAGAGCTGCGAATTCGGCCAGAATGGAGATGACTTGCAGTGTAGTAGCCCACTCTTTTATTTATAATTAAGACCAATAAATGCGATATTTATTTATTACATCTTTCAGTTATATAAATCTAATGATTGTTTATCGGATAATACAACTCAGAATCATGTACTAAATGTCTTCGCATGAGACGATCGCGATTGAATTATTGAAGCAGTCAATAATTTATTTTCTAATTTAATAACTGACTTAGCAAAGTCAAGTTATTAATTTATATACGATAGAAATAGTATTTCTATTATTTACTTGAAGTCGTGATTAATTTTCAACTTATAAAACGAGTTATAAAATATGTAATTCGTAGAGAGTTATAACGAAGCTTCGTTATATGGGAACCCGAAATTAGTATTACAAATACAGAATGAGGATTTTATTCATCACATCACAATTTTACAACTTATTATTCCCTGCATCCCTATTTCCTACCTACTACACCAAAAAACAAACCAAACGTGTACTTGTGAGTGCATAGAACAGCTCAGCTACAACTTTACAATCTACATGCTACTTTATCAAAAGAAGGAAAAGAGAAAAGGAAGAAATAATAGAACGTGTGAGTGCAACAAAAAAAAGGTGGAAAGAAACATCAAGTACTGTTACAGCACTCCCCTCCCTTCAACTCAGCCAACCACCATCTCCAATCCCCTTTCCCCTACTCCTCCTACCTATTCTCTAGCACACTCAATGGCAATCAACCTTCCCCTCTTTTAGTCTCAACCCCAGCCAAAGAACACAATACTCACTCTCATTTTATTTTCACCAAGAGTTATCGAAGAGCAGTCCTGCCCTGTTTCTGCCAAAGTTCCCAGGGTAAGCTTTCTTTAATGCTTCGACCTTCTTCCATGGTTTCACCTGCAGTTATTGAAGAAACAAATCGGTAAATTATTTCAGTCATTCACTCTCCGCCGAAAGTTCCAAGAGCTTTGGCACGTTGATTCACTAGCTCAACCACAATAGCCAACTACACATTTTAAGGTATTTACCTAGCCCCATATACTGTATTCCATCACACATTTTCTGCATCCAAGCATGATAGATAAACAAAACCAATATGTGAGAATGAACATAGCAGCATGAAGAACCAGCAACATATAACCTTTAACAGATTTTGACCTTCACACCATAGCTTTACCATCTCACAACTGATAGACCATGTACATAAGATACCTCAGACAATACATACGCAGTAGTTGTAAAGTGAGAGTAGGGAACTTAGCTTCTGAGAGGGAATGGGCAACTGCCCTGCTCTGTGAATCGAGGGCGCGCGACGGCAGAGCTTTCACCGGCGTCGGAGGGGCGCACGTACAGACCTCAGCGGTTCTGCTCGCCAGATGCTCGGTGACGACAACGGAGGCGACTCCTGATTTCGGGAAGCTAGGGATTCTCTTCGCTTCCTCCAACAAAATTGGGAAAGAGAGAGAGAACTCCAGACGAAGAGGGGGAAATAGATTCGGAGGTAGCAGCGGGTGCCGCCGGATTTACAGAGACAGCGGTGTAGCTGACGAAGACAGAGACACTCTTCGCCGGGAACAGCGACAGCAAAGGCGAAACCTCGACGATTGATGACCGGAGAAACTCGACTGTAACCATTCCAGATTTGGGGAATTAGGGCTCAATCTTTGAGTGGCCTCCCCTAAATCTGAGAGACAGCAGCAGAAGCTCGTGCCGACGATACGAAGACGCCGGAGCTTCAGGTGTAGCGGCGGCAGCGGCGATTTCGAATTCAGGGAAAATTAGGGCTCGACCAAGTTGGCTGATATGGTGAAGTGAGGAGGAAGCGAGGCGAGGGGAGAAGGTACGTCTCGCCGTCGACCTCGCCGGATTTCGGAGCCGCGGCGGCGAGCTCCTCAGAGGAGAGTTCTCGACTGATTTCGAGAGAGAGAAACAGCGACTGATGTTTGAGGGAGAAGTCTCGACTAATTTTTGAGAGAGAGAGAGAGGACCGATTGGGAGGGGAGGAAGGAAGTTGGGCTTCTTTCACTTATTTTTCACTTGGGCTTTAGTTTAATTTATTGGGCCTTGTTGTATTTATTTTCATGTGGGCCTTTATTGTTTCTCTTTGGGTCGAGTTTACTAATGAAAGCCCAACTGCATTCTATTTTAATTGGGCTTTGTTAATTATTCATTGGGCCTATTTGTGTATTCCGATTGGGCCTCTTATTTAATTATTGGGCCTTTTTGTTATACTTATTCTTGGGCCGTTTTTAAGGTAATTCGAATGGGCCAACTGTTGGGGAAGTTTGGGCCTTTGTTATTTTATTTCAGTTGGGCTTTATTTATTTTACTCAGATGGGCCTCTATTACATTATTTCATTGGCCGAATTTATTTAAATTGAAGCCCATCTATTTTATTTTAATTGGGCTGTTGTATTATCTTTGTTGGGCCTCGTTTGATTTATTTAAATGAGCCCAGCTAATCAAATTATTTATTTATTGGGCCAAGATTTATTTAATTACTTGAGCCGATGAATTATTTAAATTGGGCCTCTCATGTTAGTTATTCAAGCCCACTTCTACTTAATTAATTATTAGGCTGCCTTATGTTGAGCCTTTTAATTATTTAATCTTATAACATTACTTGTTCCTATTTATTAAGCCCGATTAATTATGAGGTTATAAAGCGAATAAGCTGAAGTATTTATTTATTTTCTATTGACTACGAGGAGCGGGGTTTATTTAATTGACGGATTAGAACACCCCGAAGAGAACGGATTAATTTTTGTTAACTATCCGGCTTCATGAGACGAGACTTAGCTTTTCTTTAAATCCGATAGCCTGGATTAACAATAGAAATTCCCTGATTATTATCTCAGAATAATAGTTCATGCATACGAGATTCATGCATAGTTAAATTACGCATTCTCATTTAATTGAGAATTTTCCCTCGATTTAAAGTCTTACGTTATTTTCTCGGATTAAAGGTCGAGCGCAAGAATAAGAGCTCGTCAAGGAGTCACTAATCTGTAGCAAAGCTTTGCTATCAGGTGGGTTTACTTTCATATATATCAAATGAGTAATGTTATGTTTGAACAGTTATTTCATTGCAAAATCCTTGAACTGAAAATTATTTCAACTGCTGTCTTGCCATAAATGTTTCAATGTTTGGTATGATATCTATCTGATGTGGCTTTGCCAGTTATTATGCAATCGAATTCGGGTCCTGAGCAGTTGATAGCTATCCTGCCAGGGCTAGTGTACACCAGTGACCGTGAGTCATCTAGCGGGTTGGCCGGTCAAGTGACCGTGAGAGGTGGCCACCTCTCCGGCACACAGTTCCAGATATGATAGATTACAAGAGAACTTAGACTGCAGTCGAACTTTAAGAATCACAACTGAATTTAGTAAGCTTGGGCCTTTTTAGCGAAAAACCCCTTGCTGTACTGTTTATGATGGCATGACAATTTAAATCTTTACGAAGCATGTTATATTTCATAGTAGGCATATGTGCCCACTGAGTACCTTTGTACTCAGCCCTGCATGTATTTCTAAATGTGCAGGTTGAGCAGTAGACGATGGTGATGAAGTGACGAGTGGAATCCTCTTTTGTCGCAATATTATATGCTATAAAAAAAAACTCTAGGGTTACATGTCTTCATACATGTAATCAGAACCTTATTCCGCTGCGTACTCAGAAGTTTTATGTTATTTTGGCTAAGTCAGAGATATCTGAACTTACTAATTATTTGAGTCTATACGACTAAACCTCTGTTATATTATAAATATCCCTTTTGTTAAATGATGAAATGCGATCCTTCCTTGTTTGATTATCCCCTTTCTACCCCGCTTCTAATCTCCCTCCATTAGTCACGGTTTCCCCGGCTTAATTATCCTTAATTAGGGCCGGTCATGATAGAGTGGTATCAGAGCAGTTCATTTGCTCTGAACCCTAGAGTTAACCAATTTTTCTAGTATGATCATTAGTATGAAAGAGTCAATCGACAAAAGCTCAGCACTTCATCACATCGTCATGCTCAGCAAGAAAGAAGGTGGTAATGATTTTAAAACATTGAGAAGTTCACGTTTTATATGAATGTACTGATGCTTACATTCAAGTTTATGCATTATTGATTGATTAGATATCTCAATGAACTTAGATGCGTTAAGAATGCATGATCACTGTTACGAGAAGAACAATAGAAGCTAGAAACTCAGTTATATTTCACTATAGCCATGGTGAAGAGCTAAGAAAGAGGAAGAGAATCCAATGAAAGCAGTGCAAGCAGAGTGCCACGCACGAATCACTAAAGCAGGCATAGTTCTTCATTCAGGTTGTTCACGCGAGACGGAGCACCTAATCGACTATTGCCTTCGATGATAGTTTAAGTACAATATTGCTTATAAGTGATGAGTGCGACTGATGTAATCAGTTAGCTAATACCTAATAAGCTGAGACTCGCTTCTAGCCTCGATTATCACTAGCTATGGCTTGAGGATAACCTTCATGATTCATGTATGAACTTCAGAGTTAGACTTACGAGGGGTCAAAATGCTTTGTATATGATGTTATAATATTACGATTAAAGCTATCAGCTTATAGTTTTAGATATTCGGAACCATTCTACTTACAGTACCTATCGCAATAGATAAGGACATGAGTGATAATCCCTATTGATTACGATCACCTACTACGAATTGGAAAGACGAGATGTGATATGGGTACTAGCAGTTACCAACCATTATGATTGATCATAAAAGTTTACGCAAGTGTGTAAGAAGAGAGAAGTTCTCGAAGATGGTTTAGAGTTTAATAATAGCTAGAAGCGCCGACAGTGGATCAATGCTGAAACAAATGAATTAAGATTCTAATGAGACCCTAAGGATATACTCAAGATAAGTATATATACCTTAACCTATCGAGGACATCGCCGCAGTTAGAACGTCTTGGATTATGCATTTAGTCTGGTAGCCGCAATGAGAGCATTGACTAAGGTCATTCCATGACTTAGCATTACACATGGATACACATACCCTATAAAGGTGCTCAGATGAGCAAAAGCTATTTCCTTATTGAATGCGTGATGATTCAGAAGGTCTTTTGCAATAACACGGAGGAGTGCTTCAAATTATATGGTTGCATTTCAAGCGCTATGTGAAGGAACACTAAGTACTAGAAGTACTACATTAAGATCATGTAGAGGAACATCGTTGAGTAAGGTCGAGCCTACCTTATTTTGCCTATAGAAGATGTTTAAGGATTGCATTAAACTAGGAGGCAGACTCTAAGTTTGAGAAGCTCTAGAATATTGTCAAGGACATGTTCAAGGTGTTAAGAAGAAAGTGGTGATTTTAGACCAAATATACCTTTTGCAGCCAAGGAATAAGAGTTGCCAAGTTCGGAAAAGTATTTCCGAGTGACTGAGAAGTAGTTATGTTGGACCTGGCCAGTCCACATGGCCAAAATCTCAGTAGTCGTCATATATGGGTCTTTAAACCTATATATTTTAAACCTTCATCTGAAAAGCCAAACGGGTTCAGACTATTAGGTCATTTCGTTTCGACCTTTCAGTCAATTCATTTCTACCCTATGGTTATTCATTTTCAATTGTTTGGCAAATTATTGAAACACTTTGCCTAATTGCCATTTGTGATTTGAATCATTGCGATCTACTAGCTGTTGGTAGATTTTCTGTGACCCAAGGATAAACAGATACTCATCAGATTAAATCAGTCAAACACGTATGCTTCAACCCAAGGGTCAAGCACGTAATGCATACAGACAATCTCTTGTGCATTTAGTAGGACGTTATTTGTGTATTTCGAAAACGACGATCATTTCGATACTTTTGTATGCCCCTATGTTGGCTTAGTTATTTTGACTAGTATTAGTACGGAAACGTTGGTTCATAGGGCATTTCAGAACTGAGCCTCTCATGATGACCTTGCAAGATAGCCAGTTCATCATGTATAATGCTTGGATAGATTACCATATCTATATTCAAATGTTGATGAAATAGTCCTCATTGATACTAATTTCCCATGTCTATGTAGCGACCCTATCAGTCTTTTGCGGCAAGTCACTTCTGCTATATATGTTATTTATATACTTTCATGAGATAGAGTATGAGCGAGATTTGAGAATCAAGAAAATGATTTACAGAATCGACGATATGCATATGTGTATTACATTGGTGAACATATGTCGACTCATCGGAATGCCAACAAAGCAAAGGCGTCCGAGAGAAGGGGAAAGAATTCCCTGAGATGATGGAAAAGGCCCAGTACCAGGGCTAGAACAAAACATGGCCTCACCACCCATACAACTAGAACATAGAATAGAAGAACTATTTATATGACAAAATCCACTTGTCTTCAGTGGGACAAGAGATCCGGCCAAGCTGAGATATATGTACGAAAGATGGAGCGCATTTTCAGCTTTTTCGCTGCACTGACCAAGAGCGCCTAACTTGCGTGCCCTTTTCAGTTGACTGGGTCAGCTGATTTCTGGTGGGAAGCAAGGATGAAAACGATGACAGCAGAGCAGTTAGAAAACCTGACTTGGGAACAATTTAAAGCCGGTATATATGACAAGTATATACCCAAGAGCTACCGCAAGAAGAAGGAAGCTGAATTTTACAATCTGAAGCAAGGGAAGATGTCGGTAACTCAATACGACAGGATGTTCTGCGATATGTCTAGATATGCGCCGAAACAAGTTGACACAGATGAGAAGATGGCTAAAAAGTTTTGTGCCGGTCTGAGGCACAAGATTAGGATGGCTTTGGCAAGCCACGGAGGATTGTCCTACATTGAGTCGCTCAGCCGAGCGTTGGACATTGAGGCATCCATGCCAGGAGAAAGACCTGCAACTGCACCTGCGCCAGCACCTCCACATGATCAAAATCATAATCAGAATTTCAAAGGAAAGAGGAGATGGGACAACAGTAACCCGAACCAAGGCGAGAAGAGCCCATGGCAGGGACATGTCTTCCAGTCACAAGGCTATGGAAGCCAGGGCGCACCGAAACAGATGGGAAATAACCAACAGAGGGCCCCACATTGCCCCAAATGTAACAAAAGTCATGTGAGAATCTGTAAGGCCGGCAGTGATAGTTGCTATATCTGCAACCAGAAGAGGCACTATGCAAACCGGTGCCCGAATAAGCAAAACGGGACGGGTTCAAGGCCGAACCCACCTATCCAGGCTCCACATCTGCGAGCAATCCAAACTCTGCCCCAACCATACCCAAGGCAGCAACCACAGTATCAGCAGCCACAGCAGCACCAACAGCTACCGTACCAACCACAACCTCAACAACCGTATTAGCAACAGGCCCGCCAACAACAACAGCGACAATAGAAACAACATGAAAAGCCTCGTTATGCTAGAGCCTATGCTATGAGGCAGAAGAAGCCCGAGAACAACCAGGGAAACCTGGCAGGTATGGGCATGCTACTCAATACTCCTGTTGTACTTTTATTTGATACGGGCGCATCGCATACTTTCATTTCAAGTACATGTGTCGACACCTTAAAACTTAAAATGGAAAGAGCTGACCAAGAGTTGAGTATATCATCACCTATAGGAGGGATGACGATAGTCAAACATGTGTGCTTGAACTTAGAATTGAAAATAGGATCACTCAAGATGGTGGTGCACAACTCATATGTTATACCGATGGGAGACGTGGACCTAATTCTAGGAATGGACTGGCTGGCTGAGAATTACGCCACCATCCTATGTAATGAAAGACGGATATCATTCCGATCCCCAGGAAGAGAGCCTTCATATTTCCACGGAATTAGCATGGGGAGAAGAAAGATGATCATCTCCGCTCTGCAAGCAACGAGAATGATGAAGAAAGGACACCTAGCCTACCTCGTGTATTTACACGGAGAACTTGGAACCGAAAGGAGCATAGAAGATGTAGCAATTGTACGGGACTTTTCAGATGTATTTCAAGAGATTCTACCAGGGCCACCACCAGACAGACCAATTGAGTTTACCATTGATTTGGAGCCCGGGGCAGCTCCCATTTCAAAGGCACCGTACCGAATGGCTCCTAAAGAGTTGGAAGAACTCAAGATACAACTGCAAGAACTTTTGGATCTTGGATTCATTAGGCCAAGTGTATCACCTTGGGATGCACCCGTACTTTTCGTGAAGAAAAAAAAAATGGCACATTGCGAATGTGCATAGACTATAGAGAACTGAACAAAGTGACACTCAAGAACAAATATCCTTTACCAAGGATAGATGACCTCTTCGACCAGCTCAATGGAGCCAGCGTGTTCTCGAAGATTGATTTGCAGTCTGGTTATCACCAGCTGAAGATTCGATCAGAAGACGTACCTAAGACGGCGTTTCGAACTAAGTATGGCCACTACGAATTTGTAGTTGTGCCATTCGGGCTAACCAATGCGCCAGCCGTGTTCATGGACCTCATGAATCGAGTGTTCCATCCGTACTTAGACAAATTTATCTTGGTGTTTATAGATGACATCCTGATCTACTCGAAGAACGAGAAAAACCATGAGGAACATTTGAAAATTTTCCTAGAAACGTTGAGGACGGAGCGCCTTTATGCCAAATTCAGCAAGTGCGAGTTTTGACTCAGCGAAGTCACGTTTTTAGGACATATTGTGTCATCAGAAGGGATTAAAGTGGACCCTGAGAAAGTGCAAGCGGTGCGCGAATGGAGATCGCCTACTAACCCTAATGAGATAAGAAGTTTCTTAGGATTGGCAGGTTACTATCGGAGGTTTATGGAAGGATTTTCCAAAATTTCAAGGCCAATGATGCAACTACTCAGGAAGGGAATAAAATTCTCTTGGACAGAGGAGTGCGAGAAGAGCTTCCAAGAACTCAAGGAAAAGTTGACTACGGCACCAGTGTTAGCCGTCCCAACAGCTGACAAGGAATACATGATCTATACAGACGCGTCCAAAAATGGACTCGGTTGTGTACTAATGCAAGAAGGAAAAGTGATAGCATATGCGTCACGACAGCTTAGGCCACATGAACTGAACTATCCGACCCATGATCTAGAATCAGCTGCAGTGGTACACGCACTGAAGATTTGGAGACATCACCTATATGGAGTTAGGTGTGAGATATTCACGGACCACAAAAGCCTAAAATACTTTTTCGAGCAAAAGGACCTTAATATGAGACAAAGGAGATGGCTCGAACTAGTGAAAGATTATGATTGCGGTATTAACTACCACCCAGGCAAGGCCAACGTAGTGGCTGATGCATTGAGTCATAAGAATCAATCTAAATTGGGATCTCTTATCACTCAAGAGATGGAGCTCATAAGAGAATTTAGCAAAATGAGCATAGAAGTGGTTAAACCACCAGGGACGATAGCAAGCGTTGTGGCAACGGTACCTAACTTGAGGAAGACGATCGTAGAAGCACAAAGAAAAGACGGGAAGATGGAAAAAAAAACTACGGGAAGCGGTAAGGAAAGGAGACGTCAAGAATTATCAAGAAGCATCAGATAATGCTATTCTCTTTAAGGGAAGGATATGCATCCCCCACGATGATGAGCTTAAGGATAAAATCATGAGTGAGGCTCGCGATACCCCTTATACTGCCCACCTCGGGAGTACTAAGATGTATCAAGATCTAAAGAAGCATTTTTGGTGGGAAGGCATGAAAAGAGACATAACATCCTTTGTAGAGAGATGCCTAGCTTGCCAACAAGTGAAGGCCCTACACCAAAGGCCATATGGAAAGCTACAACCATTGAAAATCCCAGAATGGAAGTGGGAGCATATAGCAATGGATTTTGTGACCAGTTTGCCCAAAACAAAGAGAGGAAACACTGCCATTTGGGTAATAGTGGATCGACTCACAAAATGTGCTCATTTTATACCAATACCGATCACACACAGGTCAGACAAGTTAGCTCAGTTGTATGTTCGAGAGATTGTACGCTTATACGGTGTACCCGTGTCAATCACATCAGATCGAGACTCGAAGTTCACATCTAGATTTTGGATGAGCTTACAGAAAGAGTTAGGCACGAGACTAAATTTTAGCACCGCCTTCCACCCGCAGACAGATGGGCAGTCTGAAAGGACAATTCAGACCCTCGAAGATATGTTGAGAACAGTGGTGTTAGACAGGGGTGGAAGTTGGGAAGCAGTGCTGCCGTTGATTGAATTTGCCTATAATAACAGTTACCAGGCGACTATCGATATGGCACCATATGAGGCATTATATGGAAGAAAATATAGATCACCGCTTTACTGGTATGAAGTGGGTGAGAGAAAAGTTTTAGGACCAGACATGGTCAATGAGATGGTTGAGATAGTCCGCCAGATCAGAGGGCGAATAAAGGAGGCACAAGATAGACAGAAATCTTACGCTGATACGTGCCGAACTAAGTTAGATTTTATAGTATGAGGCAAAGTCTTCCTAAAAGTATTACCCTCCAAGGGAATAACTAGGATTAACGTAAAAGAAAAGATTACACCACAACTTGTGCGACCATATGAGATTCTAGAAAATAGGCCCAATAGCCTATAGATTGGTGTTACCGCCAAGTTATGAGAATGTCCAATGTTTTCCACATATCCCAACTCAAGAAGTATGTTTTGGATCCAAATGACGTGATCCACCCAAAACGAAATGATCCTTAGCCCAAATTTGAGCTATGAAGAAAAGCCAAAAGACATCTTGGATCGTTAAGAGCAACCGCTTAGAAACGAGTTCATCACTTTAGTGAAAATCCATGGAGGCACCATGGATAAGAAGAAACTACATGAAAGCTTGAAGGTAAGATGCTAGAAAGATATCAGAACTTTAGCGATGATATGCAAATTTCGGGACGAAATTTTTGTTAAGAGGGGTAGTATGTAGTAGCCCACTCTTTTATTTATAATTAAGACCAATAAATGCGATATTTATTTATTACATCTTTCAGTTATATAAATCTAATGATTGTTTATCGGATAATACAACTCAGAATCATGTACTAAATGTCTTCGCATGAGACGATCGCGATTGAATTATTGAAGCAGTCAATAATTTATTTTCTAATTTAATAACTGACTTAGCAAAGTCAAGTTATTAATTTATATACGATAGAAATAGTATTTCTATTATTTACTTGAAGTCGTGATTAATTTTCAACTTATAAAACGAGTTATAAAATATGTAATTCGTAGAGAGTTATAACGAAGCTTCGTTATATGGGAACCCGAAATTAGTATTACAAATACAGAATGAGGATTTTATTCATCACATCACAATTTTACAACTTATTATTCCCTGCATCCCTATTTCCTACCTACTACACCAAAAAACAAACCAAACGTGTACTTGTGAGTGCATAGAACAGCTCAGCTACAACTTTACAATCTACATGCTACTTTATCAAAAGAAGGAAAAGAGAAAAGGAAGAAATAATAGAACGTGTGAGTGCAACAAAAAAAAGGTGGAAAGAAACATCAAGTACTGTTACAGCACTCCCCTCCCTTCAACTCAGCCAACCACCATCTCCAATCCCCTTTCCCCTACTCCTCCTACCTATTCTCTAGCACACTCAATGGCAATCAACCTTCCCCTCTTTTAGTCTCAACCCCAGCCAAAGAACACAATACTCACTCTCATTTTATTTTCACCAAGAGTTATCGAAGAGCAGTCCTGCCCTGTTTCTGCCAAAGTTCCCAGGGTAAGCTTTCTTTAATGCTTCGACCTTCTTCCATGGTTTCACCTGCAGTTATTGAAGAAACAAATCGGTAAATTATTTCAGTCATTCACTCTCCGCCGAAAGTTCCAAGAGCTTTGGCACGTTGATTCACTAGCTCAACCACAATAGCCAACTACACATTTTAAGGTATTTACCTAGCCCCATATACTGTATTCCATCACACATTTTCTGCATCCAAGCATGATAGATAAACAAAACCAATATGTGAGAATGAACATAGCAGCATGAAGAACCAGCAACATATAACCTTTAACAGATTTTGACCTTCACACCATAGCTTTACCATCTCACAACTGATAGACCATGTACATAAGATACCTCAGACAATACATACGCAGTAGTTGTAAAGTGAGAGTAGGGAACTTAGCTTCTGAGAGGGAATGGGCAACTGCCCTGCTCTGTGAATCGAGGGCGCGCGACGGCAGAGCTTTCACCGGCGTCGGAGGGGCGCACGTACAGACCTCAGCGGTTCTGCTCGCCAGATGCTCGGTGACGACAACGGAGGCGACTCCTGATTTCGGGAAGCTAGGGATTCTCTTCGCTTCCTCCAACAAAATTGGGAAAGAGAGAGAGAACTCCAGATGAAGAGGGGGAAATAGATTCGGAGGTAGCAGCGGGTGCCGCCGGATTTACAGAGACAGCGGTGTAGCTGACGAAGACAGAGACACTCTTCGCCGGGAACAGCGACAGCAAAGGCGAAACCTCGACGATTGATGACCAGAGAAACTCGACTGTAACCATTCCAGATTTGGGGAATTAGGGCTCAATCTTTGAGTGGCCTCCCCTAAATCTGAGAGACAGCAGCAGAAGCTCGTGCCGATGATACGAAGACGCCGGAGCTTCAGGTGTAGCGGCGGCAGCGGCGATTTCGAATTCAGGGAAAATTAGGGCTCGACCAAGTTGGCTGATATGGTGAAGTGAGGAGGAAGCGAGGCGAGGGGAGAAGGTACGTCTCGCCGTCGACCTCGCCGGATTTCGGAGCCGCGGCGGCGAGCTCCTCAGAGGAGAGTTCTCGACTGATTTCGAGAGAGAGAAACAGCGACTGATGTTTGAGGGAGAAGTCTCGACTAATTTTTGAGAGAGAGAGAGAGGACCGATTGGGAGGGGAGGAAGGAAGTTGGGCTTCTTTCACTTATTTTTCACTTGGGCTTTAGTTTAATTTATTGGGCCTTGTTGTATTTATTTTCATGTGGGCCTTTATTGTTTCTCTTTGGGTCGAGTTTACTAATGAAAGCCCAACTGCATTCTATTTTAATTGGGCTTTGTTAATTATTCATTGGGCCTATTTGTGTATTCCGATTGGGCCTCTTATTTAATTATTGGGCCTTTTTGTTATACTTATTCTTGGGCCGTTTTTAAGGTAATTCGAATGGGCCAACTGTTGGGGAAGTTTGGGCCTTTGTTATTTTATTTCAGTTGGGCTTTATTTATTTTACTCAGATGAGCCTCTATTACATTATTTCATTGGCCGAATTTATTTAAATTGAAGCCCATCTATTTTATTTTAATTGGGCTGTTATATTATCTTTGTTGGGCCTCGTTTGATTTATTTAAATGAGCCCAGCTAATCAAATTATTTATTTATTGGGCCAAGATTTATTTAATTACTTGAGCCGATGAATTATTTAAATTGGGCCTCTCATGTTAATTATTCAAGCCCACTTCTACTTAATTAATTATTAGGCTGCCTTATGTTGAGCCTTTTAATTATTTAATCTTATAACATTACTTGTTCCTATTTATTAAGCCCGATTAATTATGAGGTTATAAAGCGAATAAGCTGAAGTATTTATTTATTTTCTATTGACTACGAGGAGCGGGGTTTATTTAATTGACGGATTAGAACACCCCGAAGAGAACGGATTAATTTTTGTTAACTATCCGGCTTCATGAGACGAGACTTAGCTTTTGTTTAAATCCGATAGCCTGGATTAACAATAGAAATTCCCTGATTATTATCTCAGAATAATAGTTCATGCATACGAGATTCATGCATAGTTAAATTACGCATTCTCATTTAATTGAGAATTTTCCCTCGATTTAAAGTCTTACGTTATTTTCTCGGATTAAAGGTCGAGCGCAAGAATAAGAGCTCGTCAAGGAGTCACTAATCTGTAGCAAAGCTTTGCTATCAGGTGGGTTTACTTTCATATATATCAAATGAGTAATGTTATGTTTGAACAGTTATTTCATTGCAAAATCCTTGAACTGAAAATTATTTCAACTGTTGTCTTGCCATAAATGTTTCAATGTTTGGTATGATATCTATCTGATGTGGCTTTGCCAGTTATTATGCAATCGAATTCGGGTCCTGAGCAGTTGATAGCTATCCTGCCAGGGCTAGTGTACACCAGTGACCGTGAGTCATCTAGCGGGTTGGCCGGTCAAGTGACCGTGAGAGGTGGCCACCTCTCCGGCACACAGTTCCAGATATGATAGATTACAAGAGAACTTAGACTGCAGTCGAACTTTAAGAATCACAACTGAATTTAGTAAGCTTGGGCCTTTTTAGCGAAAAACCCCTTGCTGTACTGTTTATGATGGCATGACAATTTAAATCTTTACGAAGCATGTTATATTTCATAGTAGGCATATGTGCCCACTGAGTACCTTTGTACTCAGCCCTGCATGTATTTCTAAATGTGCAGGTTGAGCAGTAGACGATGGTGATGAAGTGACGAGTGGAATCCTCTTTTGTCGCAATATTATATGCTATAAAAAAAAACTCTAGGGTTACATGTCTTCATACATGTAATCAGAACCTTATTCCGCTGCGTACTCAGAAGTTTTATGTTATTTTGGCTAAGTCAGAGATATCTGAACTTACTAATTATTTGAGTCTATACGACTAAACCTCTGTTATATTATAAATATCCCTTTTGTTAAATGATGAAATGCGATCCTTCCTTGTTTGATTATCCCCTTTCTACCCCGCTTCTAATCTCCCTCCATTAGTCACGGTTTCCCCGGCTTAATTATCCTTAATTAGGGCCGGTCGTGACATGCAGCGCGCGTCACAGCTGGAAGTTGCCTTATTTTACACGATTTTATTGCCTTTAGAGTTCTACTTTGAAAGGCAACTTCCATGATGATCAAGAGGGATTTGAAGTCTATAAATAGGGCTTAGTTATTCATTGTGAAATAATCCTTCGGCCTCCAGGCGTGTAGTTAGATAATTCTCGTTGCCCTAATCTTTAGTTTCCGCCAAGTTAGCTAAAGCTTAGGTTTATTGCTTTTCTAGTGTTAGTTTCGATTATTGTTCTGAGTTAGTTTAGTATAATTCTTTTAATTCATGTTTTAGATTAGTTCCCGTTTAGAGTTGTAATTACGTGACAGATTACTTCTCGAGACGATTTACGGTATTTCTTTAATCAAGTTTATTTATTTGCTTTTACCTGCGTTTCCTTTAAATTCTGCAATTTAAATCATGCACTTTATATTATGCAATTTAGTTTCTGCCTAGTAAGATTAGAATAGAAGATTTTAATTAAAGTTATTTAAATTCAATTTGCCTAGTTAATTCCATTACTTTAAGTTCATTCAATTCTTGCCTAGGGTTTAATAGTTTAATTCGCCTAGATAATTTTAAGATTAAGTTTTTAGTTAAGTTTAATTTACAAGCATTAGTTAATAATTCCTTTTCGCCTAGTTAAGTTTAATTCACGTTAATTTACTTTCCATATTTTAGTTTAATAATCCAACCTTTACTGTTTTCGTTGTGACATAATTAAAAGCCCTTAAAGATCTTCCTTGAGAGATGACACTGGGTCAACTTACCATCACTAGGATGTCCTTGTTCTATTGCAAGTCAAACTAGAGGTGTTCTAGGTTGAGTCATGCTCGTAGTACGGCTTCACTCGATGGCGATTCACTCGGAGAGCATCATTCAACTTTGCGGACCAGTCCTTGCGCGAGGGCTGCACTATTTTCTCCAAAATTCCCTTGATTTGCCGGTTGCTCGTCTCAGCTTGGCCAGAGGTCTGCGGGTGATAAGGTGTTGCTACCTTGTGCGTGATTCCATTCTTCTTCATGAGCTTTGCAAACAACTTGTTGCAGAAGTGCTTGCCTCCATCGCTAATGATGGCTCTAGGAAATCCGAATCTAGAAAGAATGTTCTCTTGCACGAACTTAAGCACCACATTAGCATCACATGTCTGTTCGCTATTTTATTAACACGCCGCAAGTGTACGGGTGGGGTGCAATTGTGTACAGTAGCAAGCAAGGTCGTATTCCACAGAGACTAATTATTATCAACGCCTATCCTAAATTATTCTACTCTATCTGGACAAACGAAAATGAGAGTTTTTGTAGTAAAGAACAAAATAAATAAACAACAGGAAAGAAAATAAAGCAAGCTGTGAAACAGAGAAACAGATAAGAGAAGATTGCCCAAGGCAAAGGTTTCAACAGATTCTCCTAACTAACGTGTTCAATTCAATTAATAAGATGATTCCTAAGGCAATCTCAAAACTAGTCTATACCCACTCCCGTGTCATACAAACCATTGATTACATGCAAGGCTACCGTCCCCGGATCGCACTTCTAACATGCAACTCCTAAAAGCTCATAGGATTATGTCGTAGCCCGATTCCCAAACGCTAGTGATAGCGGGGTACGAGTATCGATACGACTAAAATAAATGAATAAAGGACATCACAACTAAATTGAACATCGGCGCGGAAGCTTACATCAAACATGCTAAGGCAAAGACTCATAATTCGACTCAAGGGTGTATTCATCAATATCGTTATGACTTCTTGAATATTAGGAATTTCAAGAAGAAAAGCAAAGTAGGTGCTGTTTATTTTCCATAAGGAATCATAATATCAAGAGTAACACAGCAAAAAGGCGTATCAATTATATGTATGAAGACATATAATCGCGAGTATATTGCTTGATTTTAAAAGATTAGTGTATCATCTCACTAAGATTTTATCAATATCAGAAGGAAAACAAAGTACATCGTCCCTTAGACTCTAACATCAAAGGGAAGCAGCAAAGAGACTTCATCAATGAAACCATCCCCACCAGCACCAGTCCAATCTCGCTCCATTGCTTAGCCTGCACATTTAGAAATATATGCAGGGCGTGAGTAATAATACTCAGTGGGCATACGCCGGAAAAACATCAAAGGCGCTCTTAGAGCTATATGTTTGAAGCTTGCCATATCATCAGCAATACACAGAAATAAGTTTATCATCAATGAAATCTGTGCATGCAGTTTTAAACATCATAACATCATAAAGAAATGACTGCAGTCAAAATATTCGTCATGTATGTACCACGTCTACAACATTATCATTTTTATCGATACTGAGAAGTAGGCCTCCCTCTCAAGTACCGTGACTGGCCGACCCGAAGACGGCTCACAGTCACATCTGTGCACAAAATCCCGCTTGTGGCAGGACCGAATTCGTCTCATCAGTAGAGGGTAACACACAAACTTAACATCAAAATTTTGGCAAGTCAAACAGTTCATAAACATCATTTATCTCAAATCATCAAAACATCTTATAATCTCATCATCATTTAAACAGTCTAGAAAAGCTCTTAAACTGAATACTCAAAATAATGCCCACCTGGAGTCCTTCACTTAAGCTCGGATAGGAACAGGGGACTTACTTCTTCGTCTTGCTCGGGTCTTCATGAGTCATCAACATCATCACGAAAGTTCATGTGATAAAACAAACCTCAGTTAGATCTCAATACTAAAATCCAATCTCGTTTCATCGATAACTTCTCACTCAACGTCTATTTACTCAGTAAAACTAAATCCCTAGGCATACTCGACTTCTAAGGATTCTCACGTCTTACTCTCGACTTAACTCTCAACTCGGACCATACTCAAAGCAAAAGCACATCGGCATGCACAATCACATAAGCATGCAACTTCACATATAAACATATCACAAACAATCAAACATAAGTTGACTCGGAGACCAGAGCAGAGAAATGCTCGGTGGTCAAGGTGGAAAAGCTCAGCAGAACGGAGCGGAGCAGCTTGGTAGTACTGCGGAAAATACTCGCCAGGGCAGAGGAATCAACTTGCCAAGGCAGCGAAATCATGAACTCTCTGTCGCCAGAGGAATGGTGAACGTCAGAGGAATCAATCATCAGAGGACTCGATCGTCAGAGAATTCGTCGTCAGAGGAATCAAACATCAGAGGAATCGATCGTCAGAGGATTCGATCGTCAGAGGGATCGAATTCAGAGGACTCGAACTCAGAGGAATGAACTCAGAGGAATCGATTTCAGAGGACTCGAACTCAGAGGAATGAACTCAGAGGAATCGATTTCAGAGGACTCGAACTCAGAGGAATCGATTTCAGAGGACTCGAACTCAGAGGAATGAACTCGCTGGCAGAGCAGCGGGGAAATGAACTCTCTGGCATGCCAGCGGGGAAACGACTTCTCTGGCACGCCAGCGGGAAAACGACTTCTCTGGCATGCCAGCGGGATCACAACTTGGCAGAGCAAAACTCAAGGCAGAACAAAGCGAACAAGAGTAACTCTAACTCCATCGACTTTTCATACCCAGAAATCATCAAACATCACATTAATCCTTTCATCTATTCATGCTCATCGTCAAAACATCATTCAAGTCATAACTTACAGATTTTTCGCTATTGCTTATATCAAACCAAATTTTGTAAAAACTCATGCTCAAGACTCAGTTTTGAAAAACACCTCTTAATCACTTCAAATCATCACGTATAACATACATCTCATCACATATAACTCATTTCTCAACCCATTTTTAGAAAAGAATCAGAAAGATTTTTAAAGGGCATGAGCCCTAATTTTCGAAAATGACGAAAAAAGTGAAGGGGGAGTTTCTCATGCTTCAGTCATCCTTCTAAACACATATATCACATAAAAAGTCTAGATCCCAAAGGATTCAAACACTTACTCAGGTAGTTTCAAGAAAAGGAAAGCTTCGGTCTCTATTCTTCAAGCATCAAACTCCACTAAACTTCTTGATTTATGAGTAGTAAGTGTTTATGGACTAGATTTAGTGGAGGATTTCACTATGGTTACGTCTGTGTAAACTCGAGCTTGGTCTCCCATGGAGGAGAGAAGAAATGGCGTAAGGGAGAGAGAAGAAGTTGAAAGGCCGAAATGAGAGAAATGACGGAGAGAGAGAGAGATGCTTCGATTTTATCAAGATTCTTATTCCATAAGATAAGTAGCATTTAATGCTCAATAGTAGCTTGTCTCCTCCCTTAGCAGCAAGCCTAAATCGGCTAATTACCCACATGTGAGAAGGGATTAAAATAATCGGTGTGAGTGTAGGAACGTGTGGTGGAAAATAAATCATGTACGCTAATTTTCGAGAATCAGACGGACTCAAAATAATATTAGTGTGCACATATCAGATAAATCACATAACGTCAATTAAATAACTCACACCGTTATCACATTAAAAACGGATCATCACTCATCATCACTCTATCTTAATCCTCTTTATAGTGATTCACAATCACTACCTCGACTCTATCTCTCGTCTTTCATCTCAACATCAAAATCAATTATCATCTCCATCTCAATTCTAACATCATTCTCAATTCTATCAACATCTCCATTTTACTCATCTCGCCATTCATCGGCAACTTCCTTGACTCTATGTCAAACTTATTATTCCTATTTTCTTAATAGGACTGTCAACCTCTGATAACTCGGTATCCGGAAATTCTATCCCCGGTAGTCGGGAATAAATAAAATCCCGACTCAAATTAATCGACATCTATAACTCGACTCGTTTCTCTAATTTCTTCACTCTAACTCCATCATGAGTTTGTCCACTCATTACTCAAAATCTTCACATCTCGACATCTCAGTATTCTCAGTAGTGTTAAAACACTATCTCTTATCATAAGGAAAGGTACGGGGTGTTACAGATTAACGCCCTCACAAATATCAATTCCCTTTAGAATTAAATATATGTGTTCTATGTTCTTAGTTCAGGTAATAATTATCATCTCCCGATCTCAAATGAAAACCTATTATTATGCTAAATTGGTGGTCAATCAATAAAGCAAACAATTGTAACAAGAACATAAAAAGGAAAAACAATCTCAATTAATTGAATCAAACAGTCAGAAATTCAAATCATGTCTACTCCCTAAACCCTGGGAAAAAGGATTCTAGCCACACATAGACATATGTCTAGAAATCAAAATCTCAAAAATACAAATAATCATTCAACAATAAAACTGTAGTATAGTTGAGAATCTTCAATCTTGCTCTGCTCCGTTCTCCGTCTCTCTCAATTCTTAGGAAAAGTAAAATATGATATAAGATGATAAAAGGTTCCTTTTGAAATAAGTTCTTGGGAGTATTTATATGCCCTAGGTCAAGTAGGACTCAAAAATACCCCAAAATCGCGTAAAAGGCTGAAAAACAGACTTTTGGGCGAAAACTCGGCGAATCGCGCGGCCGCGGTCTTCCAGCAAATTCTGCTCCGTCGCGCGGCCGTGGCATGCGGCCGCGCGAGCCGACCGCGCGAGCTCTGACGCTTTGCGTAGAAATTTTGTTTGGGCTCGTTCTCCTTCGTCCGAACTCCGATTTACAATCCATTTGCGCTCACGAACTCCCATCGAGACGAACTACAACTTCTATTTCAGCCAATGCTTCCAAATTCGGCTTCATTATTTCCGAAAATTCGTTCAAACAACAAGCAAGTGACAAGTTCTTGACCATAAACCAATATAAGCTCAAATAAATCAACAAACACACAAAATCCTCATAACTAAACATTAAAAATGATACACCAAGAGGTAAAAATGCATGTTTATCAGCCCCCCAAACTTAAACCATTGTCCGTCCTCGGACAAAACAAAGATGAACCAAGAATGAATCAACAAGAGCGCAGAGAAAAGTGGATAACATTATGGCTTCAGATTTGTCAACAAAATACCAACATGCATTTGTATCTCCTATCATCAAGATATCACAATCATGACAAACTCAAATTATGGTTTCAATAAATTGCAATCCTCACCAAAAAGATAAAGAATATAAGAACTCTCAACTCTCAAGTGTATCAATCAAAAAGGGCGTGTATACGCTCAGTTTAAGCTAAACAAGTACTCATCCATAAGCTTGTCAATCGTCTCACCTCTCCACCACTAAATGTGTGCTCCTATAACCAAGATCAAAAAGGTCTTTATTGAGGGTTGTAATGTAGGCTCTTTGGCAAGGTAGGATATATTTGGCTAAGTGACTCAAAGATGCAAATCAAAGTAATATCATCACCAACCTTATAGCATTCTTATTCAAATCTATCCTCCACCTTCCACAAAACCAAATTTTTCAATATGTAATCCACCACAACACAACAATTATTTCTCATGACATTATGACTTTCTAATGCATCCTACGTATCCATTTTTCCAATTTTCTCACTTTTTTTTCTTTCTTTTCTTTCCTCTTTTCTCTCTCTCTCTATTTTTTTCAACGACTTGTAGGGTACTAGGATTTTTTTTTTCAATCAAGATCAAAGCTCATAAACCATAGTCACGCATCTCCACAAACCAACTACCCCATAACAACAATCTCCAAGCTCCCACCCACGGCTAAACCAAATAAAATGGAAAATAAAAGGCTCAAAGGGGTGAACTAGGATCATATATAGTAATAGGACAAAAATGGGATATATAGGCTAGCAAAGACGACCTTCTATCATCTCAAAGTTATTAAGCACACTATGTGGCCTCGAGGGAGAAACCAAGATAAGTTCTAGTGAAACACAAGCATGCTCGAACAATCACTCAAGAATAAGAAATAAGACTGTAAACATGATGACAGTCAAGGCTCAAATCCTCACAGCTTATTTCATTGATTGCAGCATCAAAAGAGACCATGCATATCATTCATCAATCATGCTCAATCACAACAATATCAACACAAATGCATGCAATTTCACAAGTTTTAAACAGAAATCATCATGAACCAGTTATCCATCCAAATCCCATAACAACTCATATCTCCACTAAGGTATCATCACAGAGAAACCACCAAAGCAAGACTAACGAACTCAACAACAAAACAAACAAAAACAACTAAAAAGAAACAATGCACCCACAAAGACACATCCCCCCAAACTTATTCACCGCCTAGGAGAATAAGTTTGAAAAGGATTTGTGGGGCACACAAAAAATGAAGGAATATTAAACTGAATTAACGTTCCACTTTGCCCGATGATCGTTTCTTGGTTATTATTAATTTACCATACAACGATTAATCCTAACATGCTCCTATGAATTTAACAGCTGCACACAGGTGTTAGGATTTACTTACTTGTGAATCGGATGCACAGATGATTGATGATCGTATCGAACAACTCCAGTTCTGATCTTCTAGACTGTATCCCGCTCAAGTCTCACCGTTGGATGGACAACGAACTGTGAGAAATCCCAAGCTAAAATCCCAAACGTGTTTCTGCGCCCCTTCTCAGTTCTCAAACTCTAATATTTTATCAGTGTATTTCGTGAGAGCTGACAGCTGTATTTTATAATACAGAATTAAGGGGGGGGCAGATTTAGGTTATGGGGCGTTTTCTAGCTCTTACTGGGCTAGGAGACTTTGGGCCAGTCCAGGGACCAAATACAAGGAATAAAGATGGGCCTCAAATAAATTAATTATCTATGGTCAGCCCAAACCATAATTAATTTATAAATATTAGTTCATTCCACTAGAGAACCAATATTGACTTACCCCTTTATTACCGGTGATGAGTCAGGGCTTGTATTAGACTTATTAAATCTTCGTATTTAAAATATCCGACATCCATTAATTAATTAGAGCTCTGACAGCCTAAATTAATTAATCTCTTTGTAATCCTTAAGCAGTACCACTCAAAACTTATTATTGCGCCTGAACTTAATCAACCTGCAGGGTTTAGCGCAATAAACATTATTGAGCTCCTTAAGGGGATGTCATTATCCTATACGGATACGAGTACCAATACAGATAATCAGATATCATATATTAACCGCTATCACCCAAGATACAGAGTACTCAAGTTACTATATAACTCTCGCTCATAGTAAGTCAAAGTGATAAACGAATCAACATATATATCTGAAATCTTATTAGTATTAAGATCTTATAAGTCACCGAGATCTCTAATTCTTCACTGAAGTCAGATAGAAGAATATATCTCACTGTGGTCCTATCAATACGTATAACGTACCAGTATAGATAAGTAGTCAAGACAAACTACTTCCATCTATACCGCAGCCTAAACCAATAACTTGTCCTAGAGTTATTTCGGCTGTGATCATATTATATCTCTTAAGGTTAATCCAATTATATGGTCTTATGTGATCTACAACACACCATATAATCTACTTATATAGAGATAAAGAACATACATATGCAATCATGAACACAATCAGATAGGAGATTAGATAGTGAACTTAGGAAACATTGTATACAAGCATAAAACGTTCTTACTTTCAATATACAAATCCAACAATTTCCCACTTATACTAAAGCAAACTTTTAGTATACAATGCGTCTATTTACCAATCACCTAACACTTCTCCCACTTATACTTAAAGTTTCCTAAGTGGGTGGCATCAATCGCATTCCCATCTTTCAATGACCATTTGCGATAAGCCTTTTTGTGAAAAGATTAGTAGGTTTCTCCAATATGTGAGAATTTATTCTATGAGCACAAAAACCTCGATTTACAAATAATCGTATAACTTGGTACTGACTCTTCATGTGTTTGACTCCTTGTGGTTCTTGGATTCCTTAAAGTTTGCAACTGCACTTGAGTTATCACGAAGGTGATGCTCTCACGCAAACTAGAAATCACCCTTAGATCCTGGAGGTAGTGGCTAAACCAAAAGGTTTTACCTCCCAAGGAAAACACATAGCTTGAGGTAATTATTCTTTGTTCCGGTCAGCCTGGAAATCCGAAATCATATAATCCAAAAAGGAACTAAACTGTCTAACTGGTAAACTATCCTTATCCTCTAGTCATGGACTTGAGAATATAATTTACCACAGTTCAGTGTCCTTAACTAGGACTATACTGATATCTTACAACCATGCTAACTGCATAGCAAATATAAGACCTCGTACATAGTAATCCATACATGAAGCTATCTACTGCGGAAACGTAGAATACTGCCTTCATTTCCTCAACCTTAATAGGCATCTTAAGACATAGTCTTTAGATAAAGGAACGTCATATCTAAAAGGTAGCAATCCTTTCTTGGCGGTATTCATACTACAACGAGTATTCTCAGTATCAATGTAAGACACTCGAGATAAGCCCAACATCTTTTTCTAGTGATCTCTTATAACCTTGATCACAAAGATGTATACTGTACCTCCTTAGTCTTTCATCTGAGACTGTTCGGATAACCATTACTTTATGTCTTGACAATAGCTCCATATTGTCGCCAATTAGGAGGATATTATCTACATAAAATGCAAGATAAACCACATCACCGATGACACGAGAGCGATTGACACGAGATGCTTCTCTCCCTCCCTCACGTAACCTTCAGGTTGTTGCACATGGTTGTCCTTACCTTTTTCAAGGTAATATATATGACATCCATTTGCCAGACCTCGATGTTTTAAGTGAGCTGCTATGGGTAAAATGATCCGAATGTTCTGAGCATGGCACTGGCGAAAATATCATCATTACCTATACCCTTACACTGGGCATAACTTTTCGCCACCAGTCTAACTTCGAAAGCTACGACCTTGCTCATTCGGGCCTGTCATTATTTTGTATACTCACTTACAACCTAAGGCTTTACTGCCTCCTGGTAGCAAGATTTTCTAGTATACACCCATAATCTTAATGGATTGCTCCATTCAGACGTGCCAGGAATCTACATTCTCGTCTTCCACTAATTCCAAGTAGATATCTGGGTCGATTCTCTTATATTCACTACCAGGGACTGAATCCAAAGATTCTCCCAAGAATATCAATCGATCGGGTTGTCCCACAACCCTCCCACTACAACGGATCTGTGGTGGCACATGTGTGTCAACAGTGCGTGCAGTGTCTTATGGTACAACACTCTTGCACACTTGGCTTGGGTGATGGAACCGCCTGTCTAATGTCTTCAATTTCTTGAAGCACACTATCTGACTTGGATTAGTGATTATTCCCATAGCCCACTTCTAAGAATCGTGTGTCATTGCTAATAACCACCTTCTGATTCTTTAGGACTAATTGCAAAGATGCATCACTCATCATCGAACATATTTTTTCAAGAGTGACCTATTTCTTCTCTCCACCACACCATCTTATATAGGGATTACACGGTGTAGTAAACTGGGTTGGAATCCCAAACACTGACAATGAATCAGAAAAGATCATTCCTAACACATTATTGGCCCTTTATCCCCTTTGCCATGAATGACCCGGTCTCCATCTTTTCCTCTATACAGGATTCACAGGTTCCAAATAGTACAACCTGGATTGAATCCAATGTACTTATTTAGACACGAGCCTTTGGATCCTGTTAAGATAGATGTGACCTAATCTAGGGTATCAATATATGTGTAAGATCCTCATGAGAGATTAGCCTTAACTTTTCTCTTTCTTTTGTTCGATGATGTAAATGCAATATAAAGGTATTTTGTAGACAAGTTATAGTATGAAGAGAGATGTTCAAAAATACCAGAATAGACAACTTTGTCATTTCTTATGATAGAAATACTACTATAAAAAATGACATGTGATCCATCTATTCAAAATTTTGAAACATGATAAGGAACTCACAAAAACTAAACTATATCTTTAAAACTTAAGGACAAGTCTCCAATTGCAACAACTGCGACTCTAGTCACGTTGCCTACGAAGACAATCATGTCATCACTTCTCAGCTTCCTTGTCAGCCTAAAAGCCATGCAAGGTGCAACAATCATTATCAGTTTATCTCGTTATCCACTACTCACAATTGAGTAGAAAACGAGCTGACATGTCTCAGTTACTATAGCAAGTGAAGTACCTTAACCCTTTGCCTTGAGTATTGAAATAAGAAATCTCCAATACTCAATCTTATCACACCATTACTCCCACTATTTCCCTTGTCTTTCTTGCCCCTTGGACCCTTCTTCTTCCCGTCATTCGACGAAGAAGATGACTACCTTTGGCAATAACAAGTGCTTGCACATCTCTTTCCCACAACTTCCTTAGCCGTAACTAGAGTAACTCAAAAGAAGTATCTTTCTTGCTCATAACAGCATTGAGGCGGAAGTTCTTAATTAAAAGACTTGGGAAGAGAGTTCAGGATAATATCGACTTTTGCCTCACCGTCGATACTCCCACTGAGCAAGTCAAGTTCGTCAAAAAAATTTGCATGACATGCTCATGCACTGAGCTGTGTTCACTCATAAAAATAACAAGATTACTCTTATCAAATTTAAATGAGCAGCTCAGTCCGACTCTCCGAACACTTTCTTGAGATTCAGCATGATGCTAATAGCATCGTCCATGCCCTGATGTTGGAGCTACAAAGTTTGTGACATTATACTCATAATATAGCATATAGCCACATTATTCGTCACATGCCACCTTTTATGCAGTTCCTCTTTCCCATCAGTTGTCTCATTGTTCGGACCATAAGAACATGGAGTAATAAGCAACACAAAAAATTGTGTTAGTTTGTGATAAAGATAAAAATCCAAAACTGCGTTTCCATTTTATATATGTGGACCGGTTAAAAGATATTGTGCAAGAATAAAGAAAAACAGGAGACATAGACATATCTGAAAGTAACGAACATAAAGCACATAATTCGTAACAATAATATTGTAACCTTTTGATAAAAACAATATTAGTGAAACCTCCAACCGCCCAAAGAATTCCATGTGCAAGCCACGATGGGTGGACGTTTACACATAAACTCCTCAACCAGACTATTAACCTAGTCATTTAATTTCCATCCATGTCAACTTAATCTTTTGACAAAGGAAATTAATAGTTGGCACCTTAACTAGACCATATCATTATCAAGAAGGGACTCCGATGGGGAGTTGTACATTGTACTTGAAATGATATCTAAGCAATGACCATAATTTAACCTTGAAAATTAAATTCTCGAAATTAACATACTCACGCGGACCATGTCGCTTTCAATTTAATTTTCTTGGTTATCTTATTTAATTCCATTCTCCAAAGTACTTGTGAAAACTATACAAGTAAGCCACGATGGGTGGACGTTTACTGCATAACTCCCACTACTTTAATGGTTTAAATATTTTTATAGAAACCTCTTCTGACAAACTTATGAAAAGCAAAAATGAAGTAAGCCACGATGGGTGGACGTTTACTCACATCGCTAATCACTTTGTCTAGAGACCGCATGTGGAGGTCTACATAATTTTAAGAATAAAATTAATTAGAAATAACCACAATTTAACTTTGAAATTAAATTCTCGAATTTTGACATACTCACTCGGACCATGCCGCATTCAATTTAATTTCTTAGTTATCTTATTTAAATCCATCATCTAAAGTACTCGTGAAAAATTATACGAGTAAGCCACGATGGGTGGACGTTTACTGCATAACTCCCACTACTTTAATGGTTTAAATATTTTTATAGAAACCTCATCTGACAAACTTATGAAAGAACAAACATGAAGTAAGCCACGATGGGTGGACGTTTACTCATATTGTCAATCACTTTGTCTAGAGGCCGCTTGTGGAAATCTAAATAATTTTAAAACATCTATAAAATTATCAATACAGCTTAGTCTTTTTTCTTTCAAAAGGTTTGATCATGCTCAACACATAATCCTAAACATGCTCATCTAGAACGCAACATGTAAAACATGCTAGCAGAATTCTAAAACATGCTTAAGAAAACGATAAACCTAGCATGCTTGTCTAAGCGCAGTTAGTAAACACATATTAACAAGCAAAGACAAAAACAGCATGCAAAGAGCATAAAGGATTAACACCACGACATGCAAAGAACAGAAAAAAAGAAAAATATTCTTCGCGGCCCATTCGTGGAATCCCATTTCTAATCTATTACAATAAAACAATAGAAAAGAAAATAAAAAAAAGTTAAACAGGCTGAAAAAACTGATCCAGCCCATTGTTTGGGCCCAAAACGCGCAGCCTAGCCTCTGAAGCCCGTTCAGCAGCCGCCCAGACCCGCAAGGAGAAGCCCAGCCGCAAGCCCAAACCTTCTCTGGCCCAGATCCGCGCTCAGGACCCGTCGACCCGCGCCCTGCCCGTCTGACCCACCATCGACCCGCGTCTGGATTTAGGGTTTGCGAGAAACAGGCGCCGCCTAGGGTTTCGCCTCTTAGCGCGGCGCCGCCATCTTCTTCAACCGCTGCGCTGCACAATCCGTCGAGTAGCACCAGCGCACGCCGGAGATCAGGCACCATCGTCTACCAACTGCACAGCCGCCGCACAGCGCCGCCCGGCGCTGCAGCAGCCCGGCGCACAGCAGCGACAGCAGCCGCCTTGCTCGGCCCCCGGCGCACAGCAACGTCAGCAGCACAACAGCAGCAGCGTTCGACCTCGGCGTCTCCAGCACAGGCGCAACAGCAGCAGACCTCGGCGTGGGCGGAACAGCAGCAGCGGCAGCGGCAGTGCGTCGCCCGCCGGGCACGCCGCGCGCACAGCGCGCAGGCGCTACCCCAGGCGCGCGCTGCCCCCATCGCTCGCCTCCTCCTCGCCAGTTTTCGTTTCCGTTCTTCGTGTTCTTCGTTTCGTTCTCCATAATTACAGATTACAACAGAAAAACGAATACAATTCGAAAATCTAATCTAACCACGGATTTTCTCGTGGTAGAAAAACAATTACAACGTCAAACCGACGTACCCCACGAATCAACAAGCCACGAAGAACAACAGCAGTAAAAACAACGCACATTATTAATCGTACATAAATTAATAATAGAGCCAAGAAATTAATCCTGGGCTCTGATACCAATTGAAGGAATATTAAACTGAATTAACGTTCCACTTTGCCCGATGATCGTTTCTTGGTTATTATTAATTTACCATACAACGATTAATCCTAACATGCTCCTATGAATTTAACAGCTGCACACAGGTGTTAGGATTTACTTACTTGTGAATCGGATGCACAGATGATTGATGATCGTATCGAACAACTCCAGTTCTGATCTTCTAGACTGTATCCCGCTCAAGTCTCACCGTTGGATGGACAACGAACTGTGAGAAATCCCAAGCTAAAATCCCAAACGTGTTTCTGCGCCCCTTCTCAGTTCTCAAACTCTAATATTTTATCAGTGTATTTCGTGAGAGCTGACAGCTGTATTTTATAATACAGAATTAAGGAGGGGGGGGCAGATTTAGGTTATGGGGCGTTTTCTAGCTCTTACTGGGCTAGGAGACTTTGGGCCAGTCCAGGGACCAAATACAAGGAATAAAGATGGGCCTCAAATAAATTAATTATCTATGGTCAGCCCAGACCATAATTAATTTATAAATATTAGTTCATTCCACTAGAGAACCAATATTGACTTACCCCTTTATTACCGGTGATGAGTCGGGGCTTGTATTAGACTTATTAAATCCTCGTATTTAAAATATCTGACATCCATTAATTAATTAGAGCTCTGATAGCCTAAATTAATTAATCTCTTTGTAATCCTTAAGCAGTACCACTCAAAACTTATTATTGCGCCTGAACTTAATCAACCTGCAGGGTTTAGCGCAATAAACATTATTGAGCTCCTTAAGGGGATGTCATTATCCTATACGGATACGAGTACCAATACAGATAATCAGATATCATATATTAACCGCTATCACCCAAGATACAGAGTACTCAAGTTACTATATAACTCTCGCTCATAGTAAGTCAAAGTGATAAACGAATCAACATATATATCTGAAATCTTATTAGTATTAAGATCTTATAAGTCACCGAGATCTCTAATTCTTCACTGAAGTCAGATAGAAGAATATATCTCACTGTGGTCCTATCAATACGTATAACGTACCAGTATAGATAAGTAGTCAAGACAAACTACTTCCATCTATACCGCAGCCTAAACCAATAACTTGTCCTAGAGTTATTTCGGCTGTGATCATATTATATCTCTTAAGGTTAATCCAATTATATGGTCTTCTGTGATCTACAACACACCATATAATCTACTTATATAGAGATAAAGAACATACATATGCAATCATGAACACAATCAGATAGGAGATTAGATAGTGAACTTAGGAAACATTGTATACAAGCATAAAACGTTCTTGCTTTCAGTATACAAATCCAACAAAAAAAACTAACAAACGAAAAGAAACGAACTAACCAAAAATTGGGTTGCCTCCCAATAAGCGCTATTTTTAACGTCGTTAGCTCGACAAAACAACAAACTCTTCAAGGAGGCTGGTACAAGCAGTGTTGTGACCGGCTGTTCCATGCTCCACTCTTGCCATCCATGCTCCATTCCTGCGAATTCTGATCACCTGGGTCCTGCCAAGAAAACTGATCCTCATCAAATATTTTAAAAACATCAACACTTACCTTGCCCAGATCCTTTGCTTTCTTGGGCACCTCATCCTTGTGGATGCGGTATGGTTCATAGACATAGAAGGTTTGGTTCTCATCATGAACTCGCAATGTGAGCTCTCCTTTCTCAACATCAATTAAAGCTCTTCCCGTTGCAAGGAACGGGTGCCCCAAAATCAGCGGGATTTTGTTGTCATCTTCAATGTCTAGAACCACAAAATCGGCAGGGAAAATAAAATTCCCCACCTTCACTAGCACGTTCTCCACTACTCCACGAGGATAAGTGACCGACCTGTCTGCCATCTGCAGCCTCATAAATGTCGGCTTTAAGTCCCCAATCGCCAGCTGCTTGAAAACAGATAACGGCATGAGATTTATGCTCGCCCCCAGGTCGCAGAGTGACCTTCCGAAATGCTGGCCTCCAATAATGCAGGAAAGTGTGAAGCTGTCCGGATCTTTAATCTTCGTCGGCAGCTTCCTCTGCAAGATTGCGCTGCATTCTTCATTGAGATTTACCGTCTCAAACTCTCCCAACTTCTTCTTCCGCGAGACTATGTCCTTGAGGAATTTGGCATACTTGCGGCATCTCTAGTAACATCTCCACCAACGGGATGTTGATGTTCACCTTCTTAAAGATCTCTAAAAACTTAGAGAGCCGCTCTTTCATCCTTTCTTTCTTATGGCGCTGAGGGAAATGTATAGTCACAGTTGCTGGCGAAGTAGCTGTCTGCTTTTCATCCTTCTTTCTGCCAGAAACCTCAACAGTGACCTCCTCAGCTTTTTCCTCAATCAGCCATGCACTCTCACCTTTTGCCAGTCATGACCCCTTCCTGTGTAGTCCCGCTCGGCAGATCAACCATCTTAAAATGACGCTGGGGAAACGGCATCCACCCTAGAGGACGCAGGATGAGGTGGGAGTCGTCGACTTTCGTCATGGACTCTCCACGATAGCTCTCTTCTCTCCATCTCACGAGATCCATGGCTACCTTCAGAGGTAGCTTCACTCTTCAATCTGATGGCCATGCATTGCTCCTTTACATTCACCTTGGCATTGTTTATGAGATTGCCCGACTGTTGGAGTTTGTTGACGGCGGTGGCTATTTGACCCAATTGGGTCTCGAACATCTTCATTTGAGTCCCCACAGCAACGGCATTGGACTCTAGCCTTTCCATCCTCTCGTCGGACTTGGAGATAAATTTCATCAGCAGCTCTTCCAAATTAGGCTTCTTCTCCTCATTGATGACTCCATTGGTAACAAAGAAGCCTGGTGGCGGTTGAATTGCATTGCTGGGATTCCCATACGCCAAATTTGGGTGTGGACGCCCTCCATGATAAAGCTGTTGTCCATTATTATACCAGCTCTGCTGCCCGTGCTGAAAGTTCCCATAGTTTCTGCCATTAATGTAGTTGACGTCTTCTACGCCTGTCGGGATCTCTACAGCTGGCTTAGAATTGCCAACAGTCATAGCATTGATTTTTGAGTTCATCTCTGCCAGCTGAGTCAAAATCAATGCCATGGGATCTGAGCTGGACGCAGCAGCAACTTTCTTCAACTGAACTCTCTCGGATGGCCATTGATAACTTGTAGTAGCCATGCTTTCAATGATCTCCATTGCCTCCGAGCTCCCTTTCTTGAGCAGAGAACCTCCAGCTGCTGTATCCATAAACATTCTTGCACGCTCACCACACGCATTGTAAAACATGACCACCAGAGTCCCCTCATCAAAGCCATGGGACGGGCACTTCCTCAGCTTCTCCTGGTATCTTTCCCATGTTTCAACCAAAGTCTCTCCATCAAATTGCTGAAATTGAAGAATGTCCATCTTCAACTTCAAAGTAAGCCCAGGAGGATGAAACTTCCGTAGGAAAAGATCTGCCAGGTCCCCCCATACTGGATTGGCTCCCAGCTGTAGAGTTTGATACCACGACTTTGCCTTATCCCTGAGTGAGAATGGGAAAAGGCGGAGTCGTATAATGTCATCAGGGACTCCATTCATCTTAACAGTGCTGCACAGCTCCAGGAATTGCGCCAGATGCGCATTGGGATCTTCCACAACTTTGCCTCCATACTGGTTTTGCTGCACCATTGTGATTAAACCAGTCTTGAGCTCAAAATAGTTTGCGTTGACTCTTGGAGGCTCGTGAAAATAGTATTGCGGGGTGAACGGCTCATTGATTGGGGCCTGTTTCTGCGCGCCAGTATCTTTCTGAGCATCCAACAACGCCTGCAGCTATTCTCTCAACGCCCGGACTTCTTCTGCAGTAGCCATAGAACTACCTAGCAAACTTCAGAACAAAAAATCAGGACCACAGGAAAAAAATAAAGAACAGAATTTAATTAAATAGAAATAAAAATTCAGATTAGTATCAAACAATTAACAGATAGTACTGATAAAAATCAGTCCCCGGCAACGGCGCTAAAAACTTGTTCGCTATTTTATTAACACGCCGCAAGTGTACGGGTGAAATTGTGTACAGTAGCAAGCAAGGTCGTATTCCACTGAGACTAATTATTATCAACGCCTATCCTAAATTATTCTACTCTATCTGGACAAACGAAAATGAGAGTTTTTGTAGTAAAGAACAAAATAAATAAACAACAGGAAAGAAAATAAAGCAAGCTGTGAAACGAAGAAACAGATAAGAGAAGATTGCCCAAGGCAAAGGTTTCAACAGATTCTCCTAACTAACATGTTCAATTCAATTAATAAGATGATTTCTAAGGCAATCTCAAAACTAGTCTATACCCACTCCCGTGTCATACAAACCGTTGATTACATGCAAGGCTACCGTCCCCGGATCGCACTTCTAACATGCAACTCCTAAAAGCTCATAGGATTAACGCCCTCACAAATATCAATTACCTTTAGAATTAAATATATGTGTTCTATGTTCTTAGTTCAGGTAATAATTATCATCTCCCGATCTCAAATTAAAACATATGATTATGCTAAATTGGTGGTCAATCAATAAAGCAAACAATTGTAACAAGAACATAAAAAGGAAAAACAATCTCAATTAATTGAATCAAACAGTCAGAAATTCAAATCATGTCTACTCCCTAAACCCTGGGAAAAAGGATTCTAGCCACACATAGACATATGACTAGAAATCAAAATCTCAAAAATACAAATAATCATTCAACAATAAAACCGTAGTATAGTTGAGAATCTTCAATCTTGCTCTGCTCCGTTCTCCGTCTCCCTCAGCTCTCAGGAAAAGTAAAATATGATATAAGATGATAAAAGGTTCCTTTTGAAATAAGTTCTTGGGGAGTAGGTCAAGTAGGACTCAAAAATACCCCAAAATCGCGTAAAAGGCTGAAAAACGGACTTTTGGGCGAAAACTCGGCGACTCGCAGCGGCCGCGCGCCTGGACCGCTGCGGTCTTCCAGCAAATTCTACTCCGTCAAGCAGGCCGTGGCATGCGGCCACGCGAGCCGACCGCGCGAGCTCTGACGCTTTGCGCAACAATTTTGTTTTGGCTCGTTCTCCTTCGTCCGAACTCCGATTTACAATCTGTTTGCGCTCACAAACTCCTATCGAGACGAAACTACAACTTCTATTTCAGCCAATTCTTCCAAATTTTGCTTCATTATTTCTGAAAATTCGTTCAAACAACAAGCAAGTGACAAGTTCTTGACCATAAACCAATATAAGCTCAAATAAATCAACAAACACACAAAATCCTCATAACTAAACATCAAAAATGACACAACAAGAGGTAAAAATGCATGTTTATCAATGTCCACGTGGGAATAGCCTCAACCCACTTGGACACGTAATCTACAGCAAGTAAAATATATTGAAACCCATGTGAGGTAGGAAATGGCCCCATGAAATCAATGCCCCACACATCGAAATTTCGACAATTAATATGCTTTGGAGGGGCATCTCATTCCTGCGGCCGATATTCCCTACTCTCTGACACCTATCGCATGCAAGAGTGAAAATGTGTGCATCTTTGAAAATGGAAGGCCAAAACAAACCTGATTGAAGAATTTTATGTGCTGTTTTCTGCCCCCCAAAGCGTGAAAGGTGGTCAGCTACATGGTTCTCGCTCCCTTTCTTATCCCTGATCTCTACATCAAATTCTTGCAACAGTAAGACCCAACGGATTAGACGAGCTTTAGCTTGAGGTTTAGTCATCAAATATTGCAGCGCAGCATGGTCACTATGGACAATAACCTTAGACCCAATTATGTAGGCACGAAATTTATCTAAGGCAAAGACCACAGCAAGCATCTCTTTTTCAGTAGTGGTGTAATTTACTTGTGCACTGTTCAGAGTTAAACTAGCATAGTAAATTACATGTAACATCCTATCCACACGCTGACCTAGCACCGCTCCTACAGCAGAGTTAGACGCATCACACATAATTTCAAAGGGAAATGACCAATCAGGCACAATCACAACCGGGGCAGAGCTTAACTTTAGTTTTAATGTTTCAAAGGCATTCATGCAAGAGTCATCAAAATTAAAAGAACGTCATGAGCTAGCAGTTTGCATAGAGGTTGGCTAATTTTAGAGAAATCTTTAATGTAACGCCGGTAAAAACCGGCGTGACCTAAGAAACTCCTAATTCCCTTAACATCAATAGGGGGTGGCAACTTTTGGATTACCTCCACCTTAGCTCCGTCGACCTCTAATCCATGCTTAGACACCACATGACCCAAGACAATACCCCGTGTAACCATAAAATGACTCTTTTCCCAACTCAAGGTTAGGCCACTTTCAATGCACCTTTGTAACACTACATCAATCTTGTTCAAACAATCAGGAAAGGACTGCCCAAAAACCGAAAAATCATCCATAAAAACCTCCACGAATTTACCAATCATTTCAGAGAATATGGACATCATGCATCGTTGAAACGTCCCGGGTGCATTGCACAACCCGAACGGCATCCTCTACCATGCAAACGTCCCAAAAGGAGTGGTGAAGGCAGTCTTGAGTTGATCTTCCGGTGCGATCGTGATCTGGTAATATCCTGACAAACCATCAAGAAAATAATAAAAATCATGCCCAGCTAAACGATCTAACATTTGATCAACAAAAGGGAGAGGGAAGTGATCCTTTTTGGTGATGGCATTGAGTTTCCTATAGTCAACACACATCCGCCACCCCGTCGTAGGCCGAGTCGGTACCAACTCCATTTTGTCATTGCGCACAACCGTCATCCCTCATTTCTTTGGCACGACATGCACTAGGCTCACCCACTCACTATCGGCGAACAGAGTAGATGATCCCTTCGGCCAACAGCTTAAGGATCTCCTTGCGCACGACATCCATCAGAATAGGATTCAATCGTCGTTGGGCGTCTCGCTTGGGTGCTGCTCCCTCCTCTAGGTTGATTTTATGCATGCATGTGGCTGGACTTATGCCACGTATGTCTGCCAGGCTCCATCCCAACGCTGCCTTGTTTCTCTTCAATACCTTGAGCAACGCTGCGTCATGCTCCCAAGTCAGTGTGGAAGAGATGATCACTGGCTTCTCATCACCTGCTTCTAAAAATACATACTTGAGATTGGTAGGAAGTTCCTTCAGTTCCAGCGCTGACCTCTTTGTTTCCATCTGTTCATCAAAGGGCAGCTCGGTATGGCTGGACAGCGCTGAGCTCGGCAGAGCGGGCTGGGCAGCGCTGAAGGGTGCTGAGCTCGGCAGAGCGGGCTGGGCAGCGCTGAAGGGTGCTGAGCTCAGGCAAAGTTGACTGGTCAGCGCTGAAGGGCGGCAGAGTTGACTGGTCAGCGCTGAAGGGTGCGGAGCTCGGCAGAGCTGACTGGTTAGCGCTGAAGGGAGGCAGAGTTGGCTGGGCAGCGCTGAAGGGTGCGGAGCTCGGTAGAGCTGACTGGTCAGCGCTGAAGGGTGGCAGAGCTGACTGGGCAGCGCTGAACTCTTCAGCTTCCCTAGCTAATTCCTCCATGTCGGCCGATTCAGCGCAAACTTCCATATATTCCTGTTCCTGTATAAATACCTTCTCAACCAAGCCATTAATAGCATCTATATATGAACATTCATTTATGAAATTTGTAGAAGGCATTGCGCGATTTTCGTGCACCGAGAAAGACACCGACTCCCCTAACACCGTCATTTTAATAGTTCCATGTTTAACATCAATCAAAGTGTTGGTGGTCGCCATAAAGGGTCTTCCTAACAGTAGAGTGTGGTCTCTACCATTCTCACGCACATCCCCAATTTCTAGCACTACGAAATCAACGGGTACAATCAAACCCCCGACTCTAACCAGAATATCCTCTACTATCCCACGGGGGTACCTAACGGACCTATCAGCGAGTTGTAGACACATGCGAGTGGATTTCAAATTGTTGAAAAATAGAGTAAGGCATCAAATTAATTCCCGCTCCCAGATCTAACATACCTGTGGCCTCCTTACCATTTCCCAAAGCAATATTAATCAAAAAGCTACCTGGATCGCGCTGCTTTGGTGGTAAGGATTGCTGCATGATTGAGGTCGCTACTTCCAAGACTAGAATCTTCTCATTGTCCCCGAACTTTTGCTTGTTGGAGACCAACTCCTTGAAAAATTTCACATACGCCGGGACTTTTCTGATCACATCAAGGAGGGGCAGATTCACGTTCACCTTGGCAAGCATGTTGTAGAAGTCGGCGAACTGTTTATCCAGCTTTTCATTCCTCAATCTGCTCGGAAAATGGATCGGAGGTCGATAAGGTGTGGGAGACTTGTGAAGTTTATTCTCATTTCCTTCCTCCATCTCTTCATCTTTTTGCTGGTCTGCCTTATCTCCATCGGTCGGGCTGGTCAGAGCTGAGCTCGGCAGCTCTGCTCTGGTGATGGCAGAGCTCGGCAGCTGTGCTCTGGTCTGGGCTGAGCGGTCCAGAGCTGAATTAGACAGAGCTGGACTTGGCAGCGCTGACATCGGCGGAGCTGGATTCGGCAGCGCTGACTTCGGCTGAGCTGGATTCAGCAGCGCTGATTTTGACTTAGCTGGATTCTGCAATGCTGAGCTCATCAGGGCTGATCTAGGCAGCGCTGGCACTTCCACTTTGTTATCCACCATCTTACCATTGCGAAGAACAGTTATAGCTAGGGCTTGATGCGGCTGAGCAGGTTGGCCATGAAACTTTCTGGGCTGCTGTTGTTGTTGGATTTGATTCAAAGTACCGGAAAGTTGGCCAACAGTTGTTTCAAGCCTTTTTATGGTAGATGCTTGGGACTCCATATTCTGCTTAGTCATCTCCATATTTTGCTTACTAATCTCCATGAAAGCTTGCAAGGTATCCTCTAGCGATGTTTTCTGTGGTGGCATGGGTTGTGCACTCTGCTGCGGGGCTGATTGTTGGTGTTGGTATTGCGGTCTATATGGTTGAGAGGAGCCTTGCTGCGGAGAGAAGTATTGTGGTTGCTATTGGTAGCTCATTTGGGGTGGTCGACGGTATTGATTCCCCCCAAAATTTTGATTTCTCCATCCAGCATTCGGCTGACTTCTCCATCCTCCATTGACATTCTGTTGACCTTGATTCATGTTCTGCCCATATGGTCTGCTTGGCCCTTGATTGTAGCTTTGAAATCCTTGTACCGCATAGACCTCAGCTTGTCCTTCCGGAGTAAACTCTCCCATTCTATGGCACTCATTGGCTCCATGGCTGAAATCTCCACATATACCACAAGGCTCCATATTCTGCATAGCTGGGTTCGGCAGAGCTGACATCGGCAACTCTGCATTCTGCAGAGCTGGCATCGGCAGCGCTGCATTCTGCAGAGCTGAATTCTGCACCGGAACGGAAGGTGTATCCATCTTGCCCATCTTCAGCTGTTGTACGTCCCGCTATAATTGAAGTCAATTGCTGCTATATCTCAAATTGGTTCGTCACCGCGCTGGCTTCAACTCTTCTTCCACGGATGGATTTTTGTAGGGAGCTCTCGGCTAAAGTTTTGAAAATCCCTTTTAAGTCAGATGCCGTCTTTCGAGCTATGTTACCTCCTGCCGTGCTATCCACCATAAATTAGGCAGTTTGCACTAACCCATCGTAGAAGAACTGCATCAACATAACATTAGTGAATTGATGTTGAGGGCATTGACGGAGGAGTTCTTCATATCTCTCCCAAGCTTCATGCAAAGGCTCGTCCGCTCCTTGAGTGAACTCCATTATTTTTGTTCTCAGCTCCTGTGTCTTGTGGCTTGGGTAGTATTTCAACATGAATTTTTCACAAGCATCTCCCCACGTAGTGATAGAGTTGGGTGGCAGAGATAGCATCCACATCCTCGCCTGGTCTTTAAGTGCATAGGGGAAGCACTTGAGCTTGAGTTGGTCCTCCGTGAGGCTAAGCAGTGGTATGGTTTGCACTTGTGTGCAAAAATCCCAAATGAATTGCAGGGCATCCTCACTTGCATCCCGTGAAACACCGGCAGCAAATTCGAGTCATTGGGTTTGAGATTGTAGTTTCTCACAGCAGTGGGGAGCACGATTGCCGACGTGTTGGTATCTCCGATCACCGGCCTGGTGTAGTCTCCCATGTATTCCATGTTCTGCGCCATGACTTCTTTCTCCTCGTATGTATTCTGCTCTGCTTGGTCAGATTCAGAGCCGGTGGCGTCCTCCTTCTTTTCTACTTTGTGCTCTGCCGTGTCTGTATTCTGCTCTGTATCGGCAGAGCTGGCGTCCTCTTTCGTTGGCTGCTCTGAAGACTCAGAGTCAGAGCTGGATGGCGAATCTAGTTCCTCCTCTCCTGCGATCTGCTCTAGTAGTTCAGAATCAGAGTTGGACATGGCAGAGCTGGCTTCCTCCTCTTCTACGGTCTGCTCTGGAACTTCAGGTTCAGAGTCAGAGCTGGAATTGGCAGAGTTGGCAGCGCTGTCTTCAGCGAACACTCCTTTGCAGTTATACTTCCTGAAAATCCCTTCGCTCGTACTATGCAACGGGGACACAAGTTTGTCTTTAAGACTACGGCGTCCCTGCATGCACAACACTAAACAAACGGATTAAACGCACCGAGTGGAAGAAACGTAAAAAAACAAAAACGAGAAAAACTGGAAATTAAATAAAGCAAGTAAAAACAACACAACTAAAACGCCTAAAACTTTCCCCGGCAATGGCGCCAAAATTTGACTCAACCTAGAACACCTCTAGTTTGACTTGCAATAGAACAAGGACATCTTAGTGATGGTAAGTTGACCCAGTGTCATCTCTCAAGGAAAGTCTTTAAGGGCTTTTAATTGTATCGTAGGAAAAAGTAATAAAAGAAAGCAGTAAAGAATTTGATTATTAAACTAAAACTTAGAATTGAAAACTGAATTAAAAACCGAATTGCAAAATTACTAGGCATTTTAAACTATTAAACCTAGGCAAGATTTAAACAACTTAAATAAAACCCAACTTAAGAAATTAAATACTTGTAAATTAAAAACCAACTAATCTAGGCATAAAACTAAAGTGCATAATTTAAATTGCATAATCAAAAAGGAAGCATAAACGTGAACTAAAAACGTAAACATGATTAAACAAAATAAATTGAATTGAAATACGAAATACCGTAAACATCTTGAACGCGTAATTGTGTCACGCAATCACAATCCAAGAATAAAAGCTAAATAAAACTAAATCGAAACCTAACTAAAAACAATGAAAATTCGAGACTATGAAAAAAAAACTATGAAAGCAATAAATCCTAAATTTTGGATGCCAACAGATCTCAAAGATGGCGTCTAAAACTAGGGCAAAAGGTGTATTTTACAATAAAAACAAAACCCTATTTATAGACCTCAAATTTCTTCTTGATCACCATGAAAGTTGCCTTGCAAAGTAGAACTCTAAAGGCAACAAAATCGTGCAAGATAAGGCAACTCTCCAACTGGATGCGGCTCTGAAAAACACTCCTACTCTTGCCGAATTCGCAGCTCTGAAAAGGGCAGTGCAGAGCTGATAGTCAGCTCTGGCAATTAGCTCTGGCGAGAGTAACTCAGCTCTAGAAGGCGAACTCTGGTGCGTCAGCTCGGGAAAGGTAGTCAGCTCTGGCGAGATGGGCAGAGCTGAAAAGTCCAGAGCTGAAAAGTCAGCTCTGGGGAGAATGGGCAGAGCTGAAAAGTCCAGAGCTGAAAAGTCAGCTCTAGCGTCGCGTGCGCTGAAAAGTCAACTCTGGCTGGATCGTTGACTCTGGAAATTCAGCTCTGGCATAGCTGACTCTGGCAGTTGACTCTGGCGTACAGAGCTGAGATCGTCAGCTCTGGCACTTAGCTCTGCTCTGGAGATGTTGGCTCTGCTCTGGCGAGCGGGCCTTCAGCTCTGGCGCGGGCCTTTAGCTCTGGCGCAGGCCTTCAGCTCTGCTCTGCACACCAAAACACCTAAAAAACGCCAATTTCATCCACAATTGCACTCGTCCATCTATAAAATCTAAATCTCCTGCAAAGCATAAAATAAACCATAAAACGCACCAATTTCTAGAAGATTATCTTAAAATAAGCACATACAAACCCCAAAATTTAGCACAATTAAGCATAAATCAATGATGAATATTATAAATTGAGTGAGTGCACTAATATTAGTGCTATATTTATTTTAATTTTGGTCGCAAGAGTTTTGTGCTATAGCATGTCATTAATTAGTGACTAATTTTCCATGACTTAAGTTCCTACACCATATAATTCCCAATGAGATTATTAATTCCTAAGTCATGTGCTTAAATTCATTTGGACAAGTGTAGAGATTTAGTAGAGATTTTGGGGAGACAATGCATTAATGAGTGAATAGTGTTTTGTCCCTAATTATTCTTAATTAACAAGATAAAACAAAAACTTATCTCACTCTCCCTCACACCATCATTTTCGTCCCCCCATCACTCTCCCTCTCTCTCTCAATTTATTCCTCCATTACCACCATTAAAGTGAGCTTCAAGCTCCACAAAATCATTTCAAGAGAGAAATCCTTCTCTATCCTTAAGCTAAACACCTTCTAGCTTCATGAATTCAAGAAACCCTTGAGTATTAGTCTTGAGTTAGAGAGAGAAAGCTTAGTTCTTTGTTTGATCTTGGGTAAGTGGCTTTGATATTCTTGAAATTAGTGGTCTATGATGTTGTATATGAGTTTATTTGGATGATTGAAGCAAAAAAAACACCCCCTCACCCCTTTTATAAATTTTCGAAAATTTAGGGTTAAACCCTTCAAAAAAAAATTCTTTTTCTTTCCTTTAATTGGGGTGAGAAATGTGTTTTATGTGATGTTTGGTGATGATTGATATGTGTATTGTGAGGCTATGTCTTGTGATGCAAAGTTTGACTTAGGTTAGTAGCCTAAAAATTTGGAAATTTTTGAGTTGAGGTCTTAAATGATAAATTGATGATGAGCATGAGGTTATGATGTGTATTTGATGATGATTGATGGTCTATATTGAGGATATGATGTAATTTGAGGATGTTGATGTGAGTTAGTGTGATGAAAATTAGGGTTATGTATTTCTATGCCCAAATTTGTAAATTGACGGTTCACATAAGTAATTAAGTGACCTAATTTGATCAATCTATGGATGGATTGATGATTGACACGCATGTGTAAAAAGTCAAAGAGTTTAGTCTAATGAAAAATTAGGATCTTGATGTATATGTGTTAACTATGTGAATTGACTAAGGATAGATGGAATTGAGCATGATATTATAGTTTAATGATGTTTGGTTTGGTCAAGCATTGACTATATAAAATTTTGATTGAATTTAGTTTGCATAATAAGGGAGAGTCTATGCAAATGTATTGAGTTATGTGATGCATGAGGCCATTTGTAAGTAATTGAGTATCTTTAGGCATGTTTGCTTGTGTGTTGAGGTCGAAGTCGTTTTTGAGGAACCGTCTAATGTCGCTGACCTACTGAGTTCGAAAGGTTGTGGATACCCAAAGACCTTGAACATTTTATAGTAAGATTATATGAGATTCTTGCGTATACTGGTAACATTTCAAGTCAATTGGACTTCGTTTACTATTTTTATAAAATGGAAAACTAAAACTGCTACTTTCTGCCGAAATGTTCGGTGAGTAGCCAATAGAGTCACCTTTTCCAGTATCTTTCCCTAACTTTTTGGAGCCCAACTTTTTATCATTAATACATGAGTGTTTTTTCTAAGTACTTAACAAATTTCAAGCCTTTTCGGCAACGTTTACTATTTTTCAAAAATCAAAGGTTTCAGTTGCTCAAAACTGCCGAATATGGTAGACTGTAGGAAAACAGTCATATCTCCTAAACTACTTAGAGTTTTTCATCCTACTTTTTTTTGAATGAAACTAGACTCAAAGAGGTTTCAAATGGTATAGTTCACTACTCCAGTGGAGTTCTGTACCGAGTTTGGTGAAGTCTTTAAATCGAGTCAGTGCAGAATGATGTTTGTTTGTGACATGTCTATGTGGGAATTTATATGCTTATGTGATTATGCTTGTTTATGTGCTTGATTGCTATGAGTTTAATCCGAGTTGAGTGTTAAGTCAAGAGTAGGACTTGTGAATCCTTAGGAGTTAAGTATACCTAGGGATTGAGATTTATTTGGGTAAATAGAAGATGAGTGATAAGTTATAGTTTGAGACGAGATTGGATGTTAGTAAATGAGTTTCTAACTGAGGTTTATTTTATCACATGAACCTTCGATGACGATGATGATGATATATGAAGGCCCGAGCGAGACGAAGAAGTGAGTCGCCTGTTTTCTTTTCAAGCTTGAGCGAAGGACTTCAGGTGGGCAATATTTTGAGTATTCTTATATCATATAAGCTTTCTAATATGATTTGATGATGTTATGAGTTTATCAAATGTTTTGAGATAAATGATGTTTGAGAACTGTTTGACTTGCCAATTTTTGATGTTGAGCCTGTATGTTACCCTCTACTGATGAGATGAGACGAATTCGGTCCTGCCACAAGCGGGATTTTGTGCACAGAGGTGACTGCGAGCCGTCTTCGGGTCGGCCGGTCACGGTACTTGAGAGAGAGGCCTACTTCTCAGTACCTTTGATGATGATGAGTTGTAGATGTGGTGCATACATCTTGAGATCTTTGACTGCAGTCGTTTTTTTATGATGTCATGATTATTAAAACTGCTTACACAGGTTCATTTACGCTAAATGTATTCCTGTGTATTGCTGAGATGTGGCAAGTTTCAAATTTATAGCTCTAAGAGCAGCTTTTCTTGTTTTTCGGCGTTTGCCCACTGAGTATTATATACTCACGCCCTGCATGTATTTCTAAATGTGCAGGCTAAGCGATGGAGCGAGATTGGACTGGTGCTGGCGGGGGATTATTTTGTTGATGAATTTTCTTTGTTGCTTTCCTTTTCTTGATAGAGTCCTAACGATGATACACTTTGCTTTCCTTTTGAATGTTGATAAAACCTTAATGATGAGATACATTGTTTTCTTTTTAATCAAGCAATTTACTCGCGATTATATGTCTTCATACATATTCTCCTCGGTTCCTTCTTTTTTTGGACTTAGGGTCGTGGGATTGTTTATGGCGACGGAGTTTAGCCGGCCATACTCCTCACGGTTCGATGGTAGAGCATTGGGCGACGGCGTATCACCGGCCTTTTGCTCTTTCTGTGTGTTTCTTTCGGTGGTCAGTTGGCGACGGCGTCTCACCGGCCTTCTGGCTACGTCTTGTGTTTTGCTTTTGTTTCTTTTTCCTGAGCCGGGATGGTTTAGGGACGATGGTAAGGCCGGAGTTCCTGAAACTTTCTCTTTCGCTCTTCTTTTTTTTCTTACTCTTTTTCCCTCTTACGGTTTTTCCCATAGGGTTTTCTGTAGGAGGGTTTTAATGAGGCCCGGCCCTTAGTTTGCGTCTCTGTGCTCTCAAGGGTTTAGCTTTCTCATTCTCGTTTTTTCCTTTTTTTTAGTTCCTTTATAAAATTGCATTTTAATAATATATCTTCATACATATGATCGATTCACCTTTTGCTGCGAGACTCTGAATTTTATGATAACTTATGAATATTGAGCTATACCTCGTTTGTATTTGTCTTCGAAATTCATGATATTTATGGAGATATGACGATGTTGACGTTTATACCCTTGAGTTAATCTATGATGCCTTGACTTAGCATGCTTTGATGTGAGCTTCCGTATGATGTTCAATCTAATTCTTCTTGTCTTTTTATTCTTTTATTATAGTCATATCGATACTCGAACTCCGCTATTACTAGCGTTGAGATCGGGCTGCGACATGAAGTGAATAACATAATAGAAGAAAGAAAATCAGGCGTCACTCGAGGATGTATAAAGATAGAGACATGAAGAAGTGTGTCACTCATGATGATACGAGCGTAGTTCGAATAGTTCAAGCGCGACGAAACATCGATCAACTATTGCCTTACCCGATAAATTTATTTATTATATAGCTCGTAGTGACAAGTGTGAATTGAATATTTGCACAATGAGTTGAATCTCTTTCAACCCTTAAATTTTCAATATATAGGTGAGTATTGGGATTATGACTGCAGGATCTATGACTTGTGAGCTGTTAATTATGCATAAGTCATAGATTAAGACCACTATTACTTATGATACAATCACGATTTGTGTTGTTGATCCATGAGTTTAATTAGAAACCTACTGCTATAATCACTTGTTATATTATAAGTTTGATTATAGAACACCATTCTCTTAAAGATGGGAAGGACAAGACGCACTGCTAGAAAACAACTGACAAGGCGAGCAAGTCCAGAGAGTATCGTTAGGGAATACCGGACCTATACGCGTTGTTGGGGAGATGACCTAGGAGAGTTCCTTGCCCATTTTTACCGACTATGGACAGCTGCACATGCCCATGGAACTACGGGTTAATTATGACGGGATCATTCGCTTGATCCGATTACTTCCGTCGGACTGGGAAGGATGGCCTACAGAGCTCGCTGGTGACTACATTCACACCGCAGAAGAGTCGTTTGATCCAGAAGGCGATTTTCCAAGGTTCATCGCAGCAATTCACTACACCTACGCTGCATTTGGCAATGCATTCAGGGGACCATATATGAGGCCAGGGGACCTTCCTCCTATCGGAGTTCATCCGGAAGAAGGGACCCCACTTATTCATACTCAGGCCCATATAACAATGGATCCACCCATCCTAGTTCAGAGTGTCCCTTTACAGTTGCCTGTTCTCGGTCGTCGGGGCCGAAACGACTTCGAGGCTGGGACATCACGTCCAAAAGCCCAAAAGAAGAAGACACTACCTCAGCTACCACAAGAAGCACCCCCGGTACAACCACCTCCACCAAGAGAAGAGAACCCCATTTACAGCGTGGCCATGGAAAAATTGGAAAAAGTCTTGCGTCAGGCAAGCGAGCTTATTGATAGGGGCAAAGCCCTAGCACGCACTAACAACGATGATGGTGAGATCTTGCACCGGGCAATCAAGATTACTGAAAAGGGAAAATCCCCAGCACACGATGACACTGAGGAAAGTAGGAAGAAGACTCCAGGCACGGTAAGTAGGAAGCCACTACTTGCTCAGTCTCTTTCCCTCAAGAAGGGTGCTACAACCTCAGATGCAGGGACGCCCTGCAAGGACGTAGTGAAACTCCGACTTTTTGGTGGTCGTGTTCAGCTAGGGGTGCATGGTGACGGAACAGAGGACTACTACATAGATATTGATTCCGAAGAGGATCCAGAGGAAGACCCGAAGGAAGATCCGAAAGAGGGCAAGTCCGCTAGTTCTCAAGGATCCAGAGTCTAGGGTAGTCATGTGTAGTATTCCAACCTAGATGGTCGAACTTTTATCTGTCCAAGTGGTATGTTCAACGGAAACGGTAACTTTATATAGACCGTTCCGTATTCCCCATGATTGTAATTCAAGGAGGCCTCTAGGAGGCAGAACTTTTAAGTACTTATATATATATTCACGCCTTCAATAAATTCGTGTGTTAAGTACTTATTATATTTTGTTGATTTAAAGGTTTTGCATACGATATAGCTAGTGCAAGGATTTGAGGAAACAATGAGCGAGTATTAGAATACATCTACTATGTACTAATAAACGCATTATATTGACTTATCAGAATGCCACCAAAGAGAGGACATCCAAGAGGTGGGAGAAGAATCCCACAAAATGATGAAAGAGGTCCAGAACCAGAATCTGACATAGCCCCACAACCAATACTGCCAGAACGTAGAATAGAGGAATTGTTTTTACGTCAGAACCCACCTGTCTTCAGCGGTACAGGAGATCCAGCAGAGGGGGGTGGTGGCATAGGTGTTGCCACTGTTATTTCCCATGGCATTGCTGCCTCAATGTCTAGAGCTCTACTGAGTGATTCAGTATACGACAACCCTTCATGACTAGCCAAAGCCATCCTGATTTCATGCATCAGACCAACACAAACTTTTTTAGCCATTTTCTCGTCTGTATCAACTAGTTTTGGGGCATACCTAGACATGTCGCAAAACATCCTATCATACTGTGATACCGTCATCCTCCCCTGCTTCAGGTTATAGAATTCCATCTCTTTCTTCTTTCGATAACTTTTGGGTATATATTTATCATATATCCCTATCTTGAACTGCGCCCACGTGAGGTTTTCTAGTTGATCAGCTGTCATTGTCTTCATTCTGGCTTCCTACCAGAAGTCAGCCGATCCCGTCAGTTGGAAAGACACACAGGTTAAACGTTTCTGGTCGGTGCAACGTAGAAAGTTGAAGATGCGTTCGATTGCACGCAGCCAAGTTTCAGCCTCAACTGGATCTCCTGTACCACTGAAGACAGGTGGGTTCTGACGTAAAAAAAATTCCTCTATTCTACGTTCTGGTCGTATTGGTTGTGGGGCTATGTCTGATTCTGGACCTCTTTCATCATTTTGTGGGATTCTTCTCCCACCTCTTGGATGTCCTCTCTTTGGTGGCATTCTGATAAGTCAATATAATGCGTTTATTAGTACATAGTAGATGTATTCTAATACTCGCTCATTGTTTCCTCAAATCCTTGCACTAGCTATATCGTATGCAAAACCTTTAAATCAACAAAATATAATAAGTACTTAACACACGAATTTACTGAAGGCGTGAATATATATATAAGTACTTAAAAGTTCTGCCTCCTTGAATTACAATCATGGGGAATACGGAACGGTCTATAACAAGTTACCGTTTCCGTTGTACATACCAATTGGACAGATAAAAGTTCGACCATCTAGGTTGGAATACTACACATGACTACGCTAGACTCTGGATCCATGAGAACTAGTGGAGTTGCCCTCTTTCGGATCCTCCTTCGGGTCTTCCTCTGGATCCTCTTCGGAATCAATATCTATGTAGTAGTCCTCTGTTCCGTCACCATCTACCCCTAACTGAACACGACCACCAAAAAGTCAGAGTTTCACTACGTCCTTGCAGGGCGTCCCTGCATCTGAGGTTGTAGCACCCTTCTTGAGGGAAAGAGACTGAGCAGGTAGTGGCTTCCTACTCGTCGTGCCTGGAGTTTTCTTCCTACTTTCCTCAGTGTCATCGTGTGCTGGGGATTTTCCCTTTTTCCATGGCCGCGCTGTAAATGGGGTTCTCTTCTCTTGGTGGAGGTGGTTGTACCGGGGGTGCTTCTTGTGGTAGCTGAGGTAGTGTCTTCTTCTTTTGGGCTTTTGGACGTGATGTCCCAGCCTCGAAGTCGTTTCGGCCCCGACGACCGAGAACAGGCAACTGTAAAGGGACACTCTGAACTAGGATGGGTGGATCCATTGTTATATGGGCCTGAGTATGAATAAGTGGGGTCCCTTCTTCCGGATGAACTCCGATAGGAGGAAGGTCCCCTGGCCTCATATATGGTCCCCTGAATGCATTGCCAAATGCAGCGTAGGTGTAGTGAATTGCTGCGATGAACCTTGGAAAATCGCCTTCTGGATCAAACGACTCTTCTGCGGTGTGAATGTAGTCACCAGCGAGCTCTGTAGGCCATCCTTCCCAGTCCGACGGAAGTAATCGGATCAAGCGAATGATCCCGTCATAATTAACCCGTAGTTCCATGGGCATGTGCAGCTGTCCATAGTCGGTAAAAATGGGCAAGGAACTCTCCTAGGTCATCTCCCCAACAACGCGTATAGGTCCAGTATTCCCTAACGATACTCTCTGGACTTGCTCGCCTTGTCAGTTGTTTTCTAGCGGTGCGTCTTGTCCTTCCCATCTTTAAGAGAATGGTGTTCTATAATCAAACTTATAATATAACAAGTGATTATAGCAGTAGGTTTCTAATTAAACTCATGGATCAACAACACAAATCGTGATTGTATCATAAGTAATAGTGGTCTTAATCTATGACTTATGCATAATTAACAGCTCACAAGTCATAGATCCTGCAGTCATAATCCCAATACTCACCTATATATTGGAAATTTAAGGGTTGAAAGAGATTCAACTCATTGTGCAAATATTCAATTCACACTTGTCACTATGAGCTATATAATAATTAAATTTATCGGGTAAGGCAATAGTTGATCGATGTTTCGTCGCGCTTGAACAATTCGAACTACGCCCGTATCATCAGGAGTGACACGCTTCTTCATGTCTCTATCTTTATACATCCTCGAGTGACGCCTGATTTTCTTTCTTCTATTGTGTTCTTCACTTCAACTATAGTGAATGATAACTAATCTCCTATCTATGTTTCGCTTCTATGTTCTTTGTAGAAGTGATCAAACATTTCTAACGCATCTAAGTTCCTCAAGGGATCTACTCAATCAAATAGCTTGAAATTGAAGCACTTTTCAAGTATTTTAAAACATGTACCTCTTTTTCCTTGTTGGGCAGGATGTTGTGATGAGGTGTAGAGCTTTTGTCAACTGGCTTTTCTTATTCCAGTATAGAATAAAAACAATTTTAGGGTAACTCTTGGGTTCAGAGCAAACGAACTGCTCTGATACCATTCTGTCACGACTGGACTTAACTAAGGATAGGTAAGCCGGGAAACCGTGACTAGGGAAGGAAATTAGGAGAGGGGACAGAAAGGGGTCATAAATAATTATAAAGGATTTGAGCTAAGATTGAGATATAATACGAGAACAAGTCACACATATATAGATAGTAGCTAGTAATCGGTCATGAGCATCCGATTAAACTGTTTATACAATCACTTGAGTTCATAATCTGACATAATAGAATAAATTGCATCATAATTGAGTGTTCGCAATGAAAATGAGAACATGATACATGTATGAAGACATGTATCACCAAGAGTTTATTTAGTAAATATGACAAAGCTCCGCACGACACCCCATCATCACCAATCTCTGCTCAACCTGCACATTTAGAAATATATGCAGGGCTGAGTACAAAGTACTCAGTAGACATATGCCGAAAATCATATACATATTTAATAAACTATAAATTGTCATGCCATTTGAACAGTATAGTCAGGGGTTTTTACTTATAAAGGCCCCAAGCATACTAAATTCATTAGTGATTCTAAAGTTCGTCTGATCAGACTAAGTTCTTTTATAATCTATCATATCTGAAGCCGTGCGCCGGAGAGGTGGCCACCTCTCACGGTCACTTGACCGGCCAACCCGCTCGATGACTCACGGTCACTGTGTACACTAATCCCGGCAGGATAGCTATCCGCTCAGGATTCGAATCGATTATAAACTGACAGATAGATATCATACGAAAATTTAAAACATTTATGGCAAGACAATAGTTGAAATATTTTCAATTCAATTGCTTCTGAAAATAATAACTTGCTCAAATGTAAACATTTATTTTGCTTGATATATATATATGAAAGTAATGCCTACCTGGTTGCAGTGTTTTGCTACTTAAGACAATGATTCTCCCGATAGCACTGACTCCCACGCTTGACCTTTTATTATGAGAATACAAGATAAGACATTTAGGAATCCTCAGTTAACAAGAATATATGTTTACTATGAAGTCCTTATTAAATCGAGAAATTATTATTCTAAATATATTCAGGACTTTGACTAGTGAGTTGGATTAATAACACGTATCAATAATAATCTCGACTTAGGGTATGCAATACCCTTCTTTAATAAATAAGAATTAATCTAGTTATCCTCAAAGTCTAAATTAAGAAATCAAATTAATAACTTAATTAATCCAATCCAAATTAATATTTAATTCGGATAAGGATTAACCTCATTTATAAAATCCATTTAAGAAAATAATTAATGGGCAAAGAAATTCGGTTTAAGAAAATGATTTCATTTATAAATAAATAATTCTCATCTAGATTAATCCATAGTAAAGACAATAAGTCTAATTAGTGAATTAATCTATTCTAATTAGAAAAATTAATTAACCAAAATAGGGTTCCAATAATTAACTAATTAAAGGAACTAAGTAATAATAAAATTTAGCCAAATTAATAATTAATCAAGGTTTAATTTAAAAGAATTTAAAGCCCATAATAATTTAAATAAACTAAAAACTGTTAGCCCATATTCTTCTTTTTTTTTTTATAAAAATTTTCGGCCCAAGGAGCCCAAATCAGATTTTTTTTAAAAAAAATTTGCCCAAGAAATTGAAGTCCAAGAAATTGAGGAAGGCCCACTCCTCTCTTCCACCCTTATCTCTCACGCCTCTCTTTCTCTCTCTCTCTCTCTACCGACATTCACATCTCTCTCTCACACGGCTCGGTTTTCTCCCCCCCTATCTCTGACTCCGGCGAAGTCCAACATCGCCGCCGCCGCTTGGGTCGACGGGAGCCGCTGGAGCCCCCACACGTCTCCTCCTCCCTTCAATCCAACTCTCTCTTCTTCTTCCTCACTGAAACGCACACACCCATCTCACCTCTCTTTCGCTGTCGCTCTCGATTCCGGCGTCGCGCCGCCGCGCCGCTCCGCCTGCAATTGCCTACTGAAGTCACCGCCGTCTGGAGTTGCCGCCACCGTCGCCAGCTGGAGCCTCGGCAGCCGCTGCCTCTCTTGGAATTGCTGTCGTTGCTGCTGCTCAGGAGTTGGCGAGAGACGGCAGAACAGCTGCTGCCGACAGCGGCCAGCTCGCCGGGGCTGCCTTCCTCCGAAGTTGGCGCCGCCTCGTTCTCCTCTCTCTCGTTTTATCTCTCGATAGGTTTGTGAATTTGAAATAGTTTTACATAAAACTCAATTTTGTGTAAAGACTTGATTTTGGAGTCAAAACTTCATTTTCTGTACTCTAATTTAGTGATATAGAGGTTCTATTTCTGATTTCTTGCAAAAGTTTGATGCGTATGAAAATTATGTCAACCTTAAAATTGATATATTGCTTGCTTATGAATTTTATTGAACATAAACACTTGAGTGAGGAATGAAGTTGAAGAACTTTGAGATTAATATATACCTTGTTCTTGAAATGTAATTCGTTCTCTTGAAGTTTGGAATAAAATAACTCTGCGCCTTAGGAAATTGTTGATTTGAGTTGAATCATTTGCACGAATATATAGATGAATTCCGTAGACAACGGAAATTATGAACATGAGAAATTTTGTAGAAGTAGGAGAGTTTTAATGCAGCTTTTGAAAAATTTGGAGTGCTGCACATGGTGGAAATCTGCCGCCTTTGAAAATTGTAGATTTCTTCCGTGTTGAGTGGGATATGTTGTAGATATGTTGCTGTCTTCCGCCTTTGACAATTGAAATTTTGGCTTGATTTTCTTTTGCTAAGATCGTGGCTTTTGGGGAGTGATTAATTGCAGGGAAGAAATGTGCAGCTTCGAAGAACAAGTGCTGCATTAATGATAAGTTGGAGTGATTGAGGTAAAGCTACACGTCTGCAACTTTTAGAAAAAGAAGATTTCTGTAGTAATGATGTGTTAGAGGGAAAGATGGAATAGTGTAGATTTTTTATGTGACTATTTATCATGATTCAATTTCTCATAGTTCGTACTCATTTTCTGTAAAAATTCTCAATTCTCGCTAATTAAATACTCGTCGTATTTCTAAAAATTAATCCTCAAACTTGGGATTTAACACGTGAAAGTCGGAATTAATTCGCGACTTAAAACACATAGCGCGAAATAATAAAATTTATTCACTTAAGTTCAAGTCATAATTCTAGCAATTCGATTTAAATAACACGATTTATGAAATCGGTTATAAATCTAACATTTATAATACTATTGATTGAATCAATCAACTGATAAAACAAAGTCTCGAACGTGTAGCTAAACCAATAAATTATTGGTTTGATTCGTGACTAAATATTAAATCGCAACTCTGTATCTCTTATACAGGCTTTTGCTAAAATAATATTATCTAGATATAATCATCTCCATTAATAATTAAATATGCAAAAGAATTATTGTAACTAATGCAACTATTTAATCTAATATGTATTTAAAAGAGTGGGGCATCACACGTGAAAACTCAAAGTGTCCCTTTTCGAAAAGTTAAAAGCAATTTTCTGCTCCTCGTATAAAATTGTGGTATAGTTCTTAGCTAACCAATCCATCCCAAGGATTACATCAACGTCCTATATTGGTATAATATGGAAGTTGTTTGCTACAACCTTATTTGCTCGTATGCTTAACTTTAGCTTTGAGCAAGCATGTGTCTCTATCGTCGTCCCTAATATGGGTGAAGAAATTCTCATGTCATGATTACCCTTTCTGAGTCTGAGTTTTAGGTAGGGATGTCAATCCAGCCCAAAACCTGTGGCCCGACCCGAATAACCCGATAAAATTAGAGGGTTAGGGTTGAAAAATCGCAACCCGATTATAAAGTTACCTGTGTCGAATCAAAGTATTACAGGCGTCTTGAGTAGCGTACCCATATTTATCGGGTTTCCTTGGTTGCTTCTGTGTTTATTCATGTGCGGGGCATAGGTTCTAACTTAAGGGGGTTGCGGTGGATATAGTAGTTGTTGGTCTTAAATGACCCAGAATGGATATGCTTGACCCGGTTGATTCGACCTTAACATTCCTCCTTGTGGCCCTCACTTGCCAATCTTTAGCAAAATGACCCTTCTGACCATATTTCAAGCAGGTATTACTACCATCCAAACATACACCATATTATGACTTGGAGTACTTCGGCCATGGAGATGCCCCAAGTTGGCCATGATTATCCTAAGCATGTCCTACATTTGTTTAACGTCCTTGCCCTTGGGCACTATGTTTCCTACCAAGGCCTCTTTCCATTTCGACTATCATAGAAGTCTCTGTTTTTGTTATTGTTGTTGTTCTTACCTTTCCGTTACATTCTTCCCCGATCATTTGCTTCCTGAGTTGAGTTTGTGTCGGACGATTCTCGGGCATAACTATCCCGGTATCCAAAGCTTTGCTGAGCAATTCAGAGTACGTAAACTCAGTATAGTGGGTGAGTGTCATTCTGATCTCATACTTTAGGCCAGAGCGAAACTTCTTTGTCATCTTTTCCTCTGTGGCCACCTACTGTGGGGCATAACGAACATGCCGCAGAAAAAATGGTCGTACTTGGTCATAATCCATCTTGTTTTGCTTCAGATTGTACACTTTCTTTTCCTTCATCTTATAACAGCTATTGGAAATATAATTGTCACATATATCCGTCTGAAAGTCTTCTAAGACAAGTTTGTCAACCCTTCTTGAGTCATCACTTTTCTTTTGGCCTTCTACCACTTCTACCAAAATCTGCAGATTCAGTCAACTTGGAAAGCAACACAAGAAGTTGTTCTTATGCGGGATGTTGAAAGAAATTGAAGATCTTCTCTATCACCTTAATCCAACGTTTTCCATCAATTGAATTCCCAATTCCAATCTAGAGAAACAAGATTTACCTAAGAAAAGGTGCCATTGTCCTTTCGTGGTGGTTTATTCCTTGCTCGTACCTCGTTCTTAGAGGCTCCTCTACGAGGCATTCTATTTTCCAAAGACCAAAATGGTCATCAACCCATTCCTTGCTACCTATCACATGCATAACACTTTCCTATTAATCTATCTTAAAACTATCATAGACCAAATAACTTAAGTCCCTGTACTCAAACACTATATTACGGTCTCAGTTTGGATTCTGAATTTCTATCATAATGAGTGGTCGTTAATACTCATAGGACAAAGACTAATCTCAACTAATTTAAACACAATGAAAAATAACTATACGAAGCTATAGTTTGGGTATACCAGGTCTGTAGACTAACACTTCTTAGTCTTATCGATCAAGAGAATCTACTATGACAACTCAAGGGTTGCAAGGCTCAAAATCAACACAACATCAAAGCAAGGTGTTGTAGAAACTGTTTAAGAGATTCAAAGGAAAGACCAGAGGGTAGGAAATGATTAACTACAAGGTCGAACAAAATGACCTAGAGTAAGAACCCATCTGGTTTTTCAACCGAATGTTGAAACACATGGGTTTTTAACCCAAAAGACGTCTACTGAGATTTGGATCATGTGGACTAGTTAGGTCCAACATCATCACTTCCCAGTTACAGCGGGAAACATCGTCCCGAACTTGAAAAGACGTGGACATACTATACATAACGAAACTTAAGTTCGTAATAACAAACTTAAAGCTCAAACTTAAGGTTCTATGTTTTATTAAACTAGACTCTCATACCCCACGTAAGACACAATATATATAACACACAAACAAATCACGCTTTTCTTATAATCTATCATGTAGCAAAAGTCGATTCGATGTTCCGTCGCATATGAACATTCGAACGTAGAGACTATGCTTAATATCCTTGATGCAACGTTTGTCTTGAGATCGTTTTGTATCGCCATTTCGTGCTTTTCTTGTAACTTGTACATATCTTTCCATTCTTCCTTATAGTTCCAAGGAACCATTATTTCTTGAGGGAGCTAAAATGCTCTAAGTTCTTTGTCATTCTTCTAAATCATCACTTTAAGGATGTAGATTGTAGACATATCCTACTAATCTAGCAGTCTACGTTCTTTTGAAATTGGGATCATGCAACTGATAGTAATCTATGTTCTTTGGGGAAACATGTCCATATTCTATCATTCCTTCGATCATATCATCATAATCTGCACGAAAAAGTGCCATAAAGAGGTAAACATTTAATATTTCATTCATAGCATGCTTATCACATAATCATAATCATGAAACAGTTTCGAATCATAACATCTTTAAAATATTGTAACAATAGTTACCTTTTTCCTTGATTGAGCACGATGCAATGGAGTGTTGAGCGGTGTCGTACGAACTCATATAAGTCTAATGACTCAAGTTAGACTTCGGCTTTTGGAATAAAGTTTCTAGGGCTAGAGCAAACGAACTGCTCTGATACCACTCTGTCACAGCCCGCTATTTCTAATCGTGGTTTAGCCACAGTTATGACTTGGGATGGGAGTTAAGAAACGGGAAAAGAAAACACATTTACTTAACATAAAATTATTTTGAGAAAACATGACATTAAAAGAAAGTACTAGGATCATATTTGATCATTCAAATACTTACAAAAAATTCACATAAGGGTGACCTAATCGAGGGGGATTATCTAAAAAAAACAAATACATTGATTTCATAACATAGAGTTACCATAATCAAAGTGTTTCGCAGCGGAAAACGTGTGAGATATACATATGAAGATGTATACTCAAGGTTACATTTCTTGAAATGACAAAGGAATATCCGCTCAACACTATTCCATTCCATCAGCTGCTCAACCTGCACATTTAGAAATACATGCAGGGCTGAGTATAAAAATACTCAGTGGGCACATGCCGAAAATACAAACATGCATAAACATATATAAATTGTACTGCCAAACAGTAACACACAGAGGTTTTCTTGAAAGACATGTGCTTATTAAAACATTTCTTTCATTTTCGTAAAGGCGATCGGCTGATCGTTTTCCTTCATATGATCCATATTTGTCCTTTCTGTCACGCGCCGGGAAGAAGGCCTCATTCCACGGAGGTCAAGACCGGTCACAAGCGACTCGCGGTCTCCATGACTGTACATATTAACCCGTACTAGCATACCTTCGTCTAGCATAGGGTCCCAATTGAATTTCCTTTAAAGTTGGCGAACCAACACAGATAGGATACATATGTAAAACATAAACATTTTTGGCAGACAATCATTTCATAAACATTTCATTTTCATTTCATAAGAGTCATTCATCATTTGAGCATAATATAAAACTGAAATGAACAGTTAAATCATCTCATGCATATAATCGTATAAGAGGCCTACGACACGCAGGGGATCTCTATATACGTATAGTAAAAGTAATGTCCATCTGAAGATCTTAGCTTACTCTCGTAGCACTCGAGGCGAACTCAGTTTCGTCATCTGCTCGTATCTTTTGACATCATAACATCGAAGATAATCCATGGGCTAAGATAAAATAAATCGGCTAGGAACCTTCTTACTAAGAATGCTCTTCCTATCTTAGTACTATTCTGTCACTCCTCATTACTACACTCCAACTATCTCAATCTCGTAAGTATAGCACTACTCATTAATCATATTCTCGACTTGTCGCTCATATAGAACTAAACTACATCAACAGACAAACACATAGATATGCATACACATAAGCAATATAAATCTCAAATTAGTCCTTGGAAAAACTAATCAAGTTTAATAACATCTTTGCAATCATACTTAAAAACTTTTTGTAAAAAAAAAAAAAATCAGAAAATATTTTTAGTTGGGGAACAATTCCCAAATTTTAATTTAGAAAGTCAAAGACACATAATAACACAATCTTAAATCATTTATCCAATAATAATTCACATTAAAGGCCCACTTGGCCACTTGGCCCTTGTTAACCAAATATCTTAGGCCTAAATGTTAAAAAAATTCATGGGAGTAGTAAAAATGTTAGTGAAAATAGATTAAGGAAAAATGGTTCCTTACTAAACTCATTAATCAATCTCATTGATCAGAATAATCATAATAATAATTAGTAAACACATAAATCCACTTCACATCTATCTCAGAAAATAAACTCCGAGAAATTCCATTAGGAAAATTATACTCCCTCCGTCCGCCAAGATTATGGCAATTTGCTTGGGCACGGGATTTAATAAAATTGGTGATGATTTTGATGTAGTGGAGAAAGGGTCCCACCACTTTATGAGATGAGTGGTTGAGATTGAATTTTGAGAGGTTTTTTTGTAAATAAAGAGTGTTAGTAAGGATAAAATATTAAAGAGGATGGTGGGACCATTGCCATAAAAGGAAAGTGACATAATCTTGGCGAACGCCCGATATAGTAATTGTGACATAATCTTGACGGACGGAGGGAGTAATATCAATCATAACATTACTACTTCCGAGTAAAAAAAAATTCTCGTTCGTTACAATTTTTAAAATTAATCTCAGGTGCTAACATGCTCAGGAAAATCATAAATCGCTCAATCAAAATCACACATGTTAAGTAGGTCACATAATAGTCAATCAAATAATTTCACTCAAAACATATCATCGCAATCAGTCAAAATCTAACGTCAATTCACTCGCCTCCCGAATCTGACTTTATCTCTCTAGTAATTCTTTACTCACTCACCCCGACTCTATTTCTAGTCAAGTATCGTCATAAAACTTAATAAAATAACAATCACGAAGATAGTTATGCATCCTCTATTGGCAACAGTTTTGATATAATCTCTTCTCGATTCAATCAGTATCTCTATCTAAACTCATCCTATGAATATAACTCGCTTAATAGGTCCATCATTGGACTTCTAGAATACTCGCATCTAAAATATTAGAAAAAGCTCGAGTCACCCGGACTTTATGCTCAGGTTTGCAAAACCTTAATGTATTCCTTAACAGTAATTACCAAAATAGTAATAGAATAATAATAATGCAAAAATACAGGGTGATACAGAACCCTAATTATCATAATTAAGCCTTTAATACTAATTAAAAGCTGGGGCATGATAGTGTAGCACGTGTTGTTGACTGCTTCAACCCAAAACTTCAGTGGGAGTTTTGATTCGGCTAGCATCGTCCTTGTTGCTTCCTTCAAAGATCTGTTTCTTCTTTCTGCTACTCCATTTTGCTGTGGAGTTCTTGCTGTAGTGGTTTGATGACTGATTCCTTGCACTTCGCAGTAGTTTCAAATGATTGCGTTGAGAAATTTAGTCCCTCTATCTGATCTGATGCTGATGATGTTGACTTTCTTTTCAACGCTTAGTCTTTTCAACAGCTTCGGTAGTTCCAGCAGTGTTTCTCCTTTCTTGTAGAGAAATATAACCCAAGTATATCGAGAATAATCATCTACGACAACTAAGGTATACTTTATACCGTTGTAGCTTCTAGGAGATATTGGACCAAAAGGATCCATGTGAAGCAGTTGGAAAATCCTTTCAGAGGAGTATCCTGTTTTTGACTTGAATGACGTCTTTGTTTGCTTTCCTCTTTGACATGCTTCACATTCTTGCTTCTTGTGGAACACAATAGAATGTAAACCTTCTATCAATTGATGCTTATCAAGTTTGTTGATTGTCTTGAAGTTGAGGTGGTTGAGCCTTCTGTGCCATAAGTAGTTGAGTTATGAGTTGCTTTTGCTGATGAGGTAGGTTTCAGGTGGACTATCTTCCCAAGATACGACGTAGAGACTTCCTTGCCATGATTCCTCTCAGCACCACCTTCTTCTGGTTGTTTCTCATAGTGAATTCATCTTTCTTGATCTTCACTGCGAATCCGCTGTCACAAAATGGACTCACAGACAATAAATTATGTTTGAGTCCAGAAATATAGCTAACATTACTGATACTGGCGTTATCCATGTCGAGTATACCATAGCCTTTTGTTTCACCAATTGAGTTATCTCCGAATGCAACTTTTGATCCAGCTTTCTCAACGTATTGAGTCGGATATTCTTTGTAGCCCGTCATGTGCTTCGAGCAGCCGCTGTCCAGGTACCATGTTCCGATTGAAGCTTTAACTTCTTCCTTCTTTTTGTGTTTCCTATTTTTGCCCTGCAAGGAAGAGTTAATTTAGGTACCCAATTAATGTTTGGGTCCTTCAATGTCAGTTCGTGTTCCTTTTGGAACCTATATCTGCTTCAGAACTGGTCTTGGCGTTGATCCTTTGTGGTTGACTGATCGTCTGATTGAAGTGGTTGGTGCTTCAGTTGGCACATGAGCTTTCTTCGGTTGAGCTTTCTTCTTGGTGACCTCTTTCATGTAGAGTCCTTGACCGGTGTAGTGTTGAGGTCTTCTTTGTTTCTTTGTGTATCTCCCTTGAGATACATGAATTGTCTTTGACTGATGAGGTCTTGGCTGATGCTGTGGAGCATGAGACTGATGATGTCCAGTTGCATACTGTTGTGAATAAAATCGAGCTCGTCTAGGACTTGTCATTGTTTTGTCTCCATGGTTGTTGCTCTCTTCGAAACTAAACTGGTTTCAGTTTCTTATTGTTCCTGTTGTTCTTCCCCCTGGACTGGTGTGGAAGACTCTGTTTCTTTGCTCCGCTGGCATGCTGTTGTTTCAGTTTGGATGTTCCTTCCCCATACTTTAACTGAAATTTCCTTTTCAGTCCTCTCAGTAGGATGAATTGGTTGGGGGCCTCCTTGGCTCGTCTCTAGCGTTGTGGATGAGGAACATTTCTTCTTGCCATCAGTCTTCTCTTTTGGATTTAATTTCATCCATGTCATGATCCCTTGATTCTTCCGAGGTGTTGTCGTTAGATGTATCAGTCACTTTCTGGATCATGATATTCTTTCCCTTATCGGCAGGATCTACTTTTCCTCTGATACTTTCCACTAGAGCTTTTGATGAAAAGTTGGTCATCATGGGAGACTTCTTCATACAGTCCTTGACTGTTTCTTCCAGTTTGTAGTTGAGCCTCTTGATTTCATGAGAAGCTCTCTCACATTCTGATGTAGATATCTTGAGCTTTTTTTCAATCGACTATTCTCCATGATCAGTCCATCAAGACAGGTTTCATCTGGGAAGTAAATGACTGTCTAATTCTTGGTTCGCTCTTCACTGATCTCCTTTTTCCATTTTCTGATTCTGCTTCAGGAGATCTTCGAACATTTTTCTTAGCTAACAGTGATCAGTTATGAGCTGATCATACTCATCGGCTTCGTTGATCGAACTACCTCCAAATTCTGAATTGTCTCCTGTAAACAACAAGAAGTTATTAATATTAAGAGTTCTTGAGTAAGAGTTTACCTCTGGACCATTCATTCCATTATCATAGATGTCTTCAGTGCTGTTAGCTACACTTTCAGTGTCTTTGGCCATGAGGGCTTGGCTCTCACCATCTGAGTTGGTGGAGTTGAAGGCTGATGATTCTGATGCATATTCAGAAGATCTTGCATCTTCAGCAACCATCGCTTTCCTTTTCGCATACTTGCGATCCCTCCTAGCTTTCATCTCTTTGCGCTCAGCCTGCGACAATTCAGGGCATTCTGATTTGTAGTTCCCTTTCTTCTTGCATCCATAGCATTCCACATCTTTTAGATCAGTTGTGGATGCTTTCCTATCTCCGCTTCTGTCGGCGGAATATCTGGGCTTGCTCTCTCTCTCTCTCTCTTTTCCATTGTAGTGCTATTTGTGAAACTTCCTGTACTTGCGGAATTTGGATTCCATCTTGTTGAACCTCTCAGTCAACAAAGCATATTGACTTGAAGAAATCTTCTGGCTTGAGTTCAGTCGGTTCCTTTGACTGCTTTTTGCTTTCCTTTGCTAAAACTTTTAGCGCTGTTCATTTTGATGCTGATGGTGCATCTTCGTCTGATCCTCCAACTTTCTTCGTTTCTACATTTCTCTGGATATCAAATTCATTTGCCACGAGATCAAAGAAAAGCTTGTTCGTAGGGAGCTGGTTGAATCTTGGCTTGTTCTGATGAGCAACTGCATAGATCTGCCAATCTCCCTCGCGGGAGTGCTCATAGAATCTTCAGGTTGATCTCTCGTTGAGTGTATTTGTCCTTTGAGATGGATTGAACTTCATTCAGGATTTGATTAAATTTGAGCTACATCTCGTCGACTGATTCGTTTTTTAGCATGAGGAACTTTTGACAAGCTATGGATAGCTTGTTCTCCTTTATCTCCTCTAATCCGATGCACATTCCTTCAAGAATGTCTCACATCTCCTTCGCAGTCCTGCACTTGATGATCTTGGTGACGTGTTTGTCTGGGACTGCACCGGAAAATGATGATTTTGGCGAAGTTGTCGAGCTCAGCTTGTTTTCTTTCTTCTGTGGTGAAGTCGGCTTTTGATTTGATCTGGACTTCATCAAAAGGATCTCTTGTTGGGTCCAAAGGAACCCTTTTGATAACTTTTGTAATGATGATAGGTCCTTTTGTGATGACTTCCCACGTCCGGCAATGTTGAGCACTAAGAAAGCTCTCAAGTCGAAACTTCTATATTTCGTATTTTTCAGTATTAAACATCGAAAGTGAAGCGGCTCTGCTGTAGTTAGTTTCTATTGAACAAGAAAGCAGGAAAATATAGATAGAAAAAGCAGTTAGCACTTTTGAAAAAGAAAGAGGTTTTGAGACCTTTTAAAGAACATGATCTAATTCAGTAGAACTTGGTCAAAGCAAAATTGTTCTTGCGAACAACCTGCTCTGATACCAATTGTTAGGTCCCTTGAGGTCTCAAATAGGTGTATTGGGGGGGGGGAAATACACCTATAGACTATTTTTCAAATGAAAGCAAACTGGCACAACCTTTTTCAGTTAAAAGAGATTAGTAAAACTTTGGTTGGCGACTGATACTGAACATTCTTCAGTAAAGAGATATCAGTTAAGTCAAAGACTTTAACTGATCCATGTTAGGCTTCAACCGAGTTTGTAAAACAGATGAGTAATATGAATCTTACTGACTATCCAGAGATATATCAGTTCGATTAATTTGACTGGTAGTGAAAAAGTTTTCTTCCGAAATAGCCTTTGTGATTAAGCAAGTTGTCAAGATTTGAGTTTCACTTTGCTATTAATCAGTTTCAGTTGATAAGACGTTTGTGCATAGATAAGGAAGGTAAATAATGAAAGTGATAAACAACAAATGGATTTTTACGTGGTTCGAAAAACACTTCCTACATCCACGGTCAGTTGATCAGACTAACAACTTTACTGGACTTGTGCTTACGGGTGCACAGCAAACCTAAACAACCGAAGATCCAATCTTCCGTACCAACACACTGGATTGGATTTCTCACTCTTAGCTTTACTGAGACAAAACTATGCCTTTCCGCAAAGACTAAGATCTCTTGGAGTCAGAACACTGGTCTGAACTCCTCTCGGCTCAAACTCTCAATTCGGTCGGTTGAAAAGAGGTTCGAAGACTTGCCAACTAGATTACAGAGAACAAGTTCTCTATAATCAGTTATACCTAGGCTTTGGATATACAATATTTGCCTAAGTTTTAAGAGAATGAAGGGCGTACCCATTGTAATCTTGTTCGATACGGGTGTTTCGCATTCCTTTATCTCGTTTAGTTGTATCGATACGTTGGAACTAGATGTAGAACCTGCTTCACGACATATAAGGGTAGCCACTCCCATAGGAAGAATTACCACAGTTACGCACATATGCCCTAACCTAGAATTTGAACTAGGACCGCTTAAGCTTAAGGCTGAGACTTTGAGACTTATGCGTATGTGGGATGTGGATATTATACTGGGAATGGATTGGTTAGCCGAGAATCATGCGATAATCCAATGTGAAGAGAGAAGGATATCATTTCAGCCACCCGGCCAAGAGCCTACTTGCTTCTTTGGCATTGAGAGGAAATGGAGAAAGACACCACTAATCTCAGCGCTACGAGCCACAAAGCTTTTGCAAAGAAATGATACAATCGCGTATGTTGTATATCTGAATCAGAGTGAGGAGTCCAAGGTAAACATTGATGACGTGCCAGTCGTGCGAAAGTACAAAGACGTTTTTCCTGAAGCTTTACCGGGATTACCACCAGATCGACAGCTTGAGTTTATGATTGATCTTGAGCCCGGAGCCGCACCGACGTCAAAAGAATCGTACAAAATGGCCCCAGCAGAGTTGCAAGAGTTGAAGCTGCAACTCCAAGAACTTCTAGACATGGGCTTTATTCGACCTAGGGTTTCCCCGTGGGGAGCACCAGTTCTCTTTGTCAAGAAGAAGGATGGCAGTTTGAGGTTATGTATCGACTATCGAGAGCTGAATAAGGTAACACTGAAGAATAAGTATCTGTTACCTCGAATCGATGACCTGTTTGATCAGCTACAAGGAGCGAGCACATTTTCAAAGATTGACTTGAGAACGGGATACCATCAGCTGAAGATACAATCGGAAGATATTCCGAAGACAGGATTTCGTACGAGATATGGGCACTATGAATTTATAGTGATGCCTTTTGGATTAACGAATGCGCTTGTCATGTTCATGGATCTCATGAACCGGGTCTTTCACGAATACCTGGACAAGTTCGTGTTAGTTTTCATAGATGGCATTCTGATTTACTCGAAGAGTAAACGAGAACACGAAGAGCATTTGAAGATCGTGTTGGAGAGATTGCGAGCTGAAAAGCTATATGCTAAGTTCAGCAAATGCGAGTTTTGGCTTAAAGAAATCAATTTTCTTGGCCATATCGTTTCTGCGAGAGGAATTGAAGTGGACCCAGCAAAAGTCCAAGCGGTACAAGAGTGGAGATCACCGACTACACCGCATGAAATCCGCAGTTTTCTGGGATTAGGAGGGTATTACCGAAGATTTATTGAGGGCTTTTCGAAAATCGCTAAGCCATTGATGCACCTGCTAAAGAAGGAAGTCAAGTTCGAATGGACGTACAAATGCGAACAGAGTTTTCAAGAGCTGAAAAAGAGACTCACCACTGCCCGAGTGTTAGCCGTTTCGAAGGCGGACAAAGAGTATGCAGTTTATGCAAATGCATCGAAGAATGGTTTGGGATGTGTACTGATGCAAGATGGAAGAGTTATCGCATATGCCTCATGACAACTCAGACCACATGAGATAAATTATCCAACGCATGATTTGGAATTAGCAGCCGTGGTACACACTTTGAAGATTTGGGGACACCATCTCTAAGGAGCACGGTGTGAGATATATACAGATCACAAAAGTCTTAAATATTTCTTTGAGCAAAAAGATCTGAACATGCGACAAAGGAGATGGTTAGAATTGGTGAAAGATTATGATTGCAGAATAAATTACCACCCGAGGAAGGCCAATGTTGTAGCTAACGCGTTTAGTAGAAATAATCAAGGAAAGTTGGGATTTCTCCTTACTCGAGAAGAGAACCTGATCAGAGAATTCGAGAGAATGAATTTGGAGGTAATAATACCACCTCAAATGACAGAAATGGTGATTGCTACACTGAGCATCACACCTGACTTACAATCAAGGATAATAACAGCTCAAATAGAGGATGAAAATATGGAAAGGTTGCGAATGAAGATTCGAACTGAGAAAGTGGAGAGCTATCAATAAGCGGCAGACAATGCCATTTTGTTTGAAGGGAGACTGTGTGTGCCTAATAAAGAAAAAGCTAAAAAATGAAATCATGAGTGAAGCTCATGACACACCTTATACTGCACACCCAGGAAGCACGAAGATGTACCAAGACCTGAAAACAAAGTTTTGGTTGGAAGGGATGAAGCGAGAGATAACATCTTTCGTCGAAAGATGTTTGGCATGTCAGCAAGTGAAAGCACTATACCAACGACCCTATGACAAGTTACACCCATTAGAAATTCCCGAGTGGAAATGGGATCATATAGCCATGGACTTTGTGACTGGATTGCCAAAGTCAAGAAGTGGAAACACAGCTATTTGGGTGATCATCGATCGACTGACGAAGAGTGCACATTTTATACCGATTCCGATTACCTATGGATCTAACAAGCTAGCTCAGATTTACGTCCATGAGATAGTGCGATTGCACGGAGTACCGATGACAATCACATCCGATCGAGATTCGAAGGTTTCTTCACATTTTTTGATGAGCATGCAGAAGGAGTTGGGTACTAAATTGAACTTTAGTACAGCGTTTCATCCGCAAATAGATGGATAGTCCGAGAGGACTATACAAGTTTTGGAGGATATGATCCGAACTGTCGTGCTAGACAGAGGAAACCAATGGGAGCAAGTTTTGCCCCTGATTGAGTTTGCATATAATAACAGTTTCCAGTCAACTATCAGCATGGCTCCATACGAAGCCCTGTATGGAAGTAAGTGCAGATCCCCGCTTTATTGGGACGAAGTTGGAGAAAGAAAAGTGTTTGGACCTGAAGCAATAGAAGAGATGATTACCATTATGCGACAGATTCGACAGAGAATAAAAGAAGCACAAAATCGCCAGAAATCTTATGCAGACACCAGAAGGACGGAGATTCAATTTGAAGAGGGAGACAAAGTTTTTCTGAAAGTTTTCGCATCCAGAGGAGTACACCATTTTGGAATCAAAGGAAAACTCAAACCGAGATATATCGGACCTTACGATATACTGGAGAAAGTAGGCCCCGTTTACTATAGACTTGCGTTACCGCCGAACTTCGCGAACGTTCATGACGTAGAGAAGAAAGTAGGCCAAATGTAAATAAACAAATAATTTAGGGCAAATTGCACGAAAATACCCCACTTTATACCAAATTCCAGTTTTTTGACAAACCTTTTAATTGTAGCAAGAAATTGAACGACCTTTCAATTTATTGCAATTGACATCCCCGGTGTTTTTCCGGCCAAGTGAATGCTAAGTTGGCAGCCGAAATGCCAACGTGGCATCAGAAATGCCAAATCACCGCCTTCCTCTCCCATGTCACCCTCTCTCTCTCTATCTTCCCCCTCTTCCCCTCCAAATCACCCCCCCTTCCCTTCCCAAATGTTGTGCACCAACCGCCGCCCTCTGCTTCGATTTACAAGCGGCGAAGCCGCCGCCTACAATCTCCCCCATCTCTCTCTCATTTATCGTCGCTGTCGCCTAAAATTCTGGCTGCGAATCCAGACGGGGTGTTTGGTATAATTTTGGGGTGAGCATCGGTTCGGTTCGGTGAAAAACCGCACCAAATCCTGAAAACCGAAAACCGAACCGATGCTGAAAATGGAAACCGCACCTGCACCGATAGGAGGTGTCAAACCGAACCGAAACCGAACCGATAAAACCGTCGGTTTCGGTTCGGTCCACCGAACCATTACAACTTTTTTTTTCGTCGAAAAAAACCATATTAAATCTAATTCGAAATATATATAATACTACAAAACTCACATAATCACATTCACATATAGTATAATAGTGTAAAATTGTAAATCTAAGTCTAATTTAATTGAAGGCAAGCTGAAACAGTGAAACTTATGGGAAGAGTGAGAGGGGCCGAAGAAGCTCTTGTCGCCGAAAGGGGGGACCGGGGATGGGCTGCGCCGGAAGGGGGGAAGCCGAGAAGAACCTGGGTTATCGACTTGTCGGCGTGTCGTGGATGGAAGCCGGAAGGGGGCTGCAAAAGACTGTTGTAGTCGCGCATCGCGCCGGAAGGGAGACGGCGGGGCGACGTCGGACGAACGGGGGGCAGACACCCACAGGTGATGAACGGAGGAAATGGAAGAGATGTGGCAAAGTTGAAGAAGATTACAAGAAGAATACAATTTGAATTGTACAGAGCCGAGAGCGGCGTTGTTTTTGTTTTCAAAATTTGGACTAGAGTTTACTTTAGGGTTTTGAGGAAATTAGTAATTTAAATTTATATATATATATATATATATATATATATCTATCGGTTCGGTTCGGTTTAAAACCGAACCAAAAACTGAAAACCGAAACCGAACCGAAAATTTTCGGTTTTTAATTTTTGAAACCGAACCGAAAACCGAACCAATAGAATCGGAACCGAATCGCACCAAAACCGTTCGGTTCGGTTCGGTTTTGCACTTCGGTTCGGTTTTTGCTCACCCCTAGTATAATTGGAGAAGACTTCCAGCCCTAGCGGCTCGATCTCTACCGCGGCTGCTCGAGGAAGAACTCGGCCGCTCAAAATTTCTTTCGGCCGCTTAAATAATTACTCGACCGTGGAGGAAACTCGGCCGCTGAAAGTTGATTTTGGCCGCTGGATCTTTACTTTGCCCGATCGAATGTAGACCTCGGCCGCTCTAATTCGGTCGTTTGGAGTTGAGTTCGAGAATTTGAACTCGGCCGATGGACAGTTTGCTCGGCCGCTGTAGTTGAAGAACTCGGCGTTGAAGACGTCGCCCGCTGAATTGAATTCTCGAACTCGGCCGATGGGCAATTTGCTCGGCCGCTTTAGTTGAATTCGGCCGCTGGAAAAGGTTCTCGGCTGCTGGAGAAGATGCTCGGCCGCCGGAGGTTTGTACTTGGTGCTGAATTGAAGATTTCGGCCGATTAGAAGAGAAATCGACGCTGGAAATTAAAACTCGGCTGCTTGAGGAAGAACTCGGTGGCTGGAATATTATTCTCGGCCACTGGATTGAAGACTTCGGCCGATTGAGATAACTCGGCTGCTCGGGAAGGACGAAGCTGATGGCGCTGTTGGCGGGACTGGAGGACAGCTGGCGGCCCTTCATCTGGCCGGTCAGGCGGTCGTTCATTTAGGAGGGGAAGAGGGGGAAGAGAGAGAAAGAGAGAGGGTGACGTGGGAGGGGAAGGGGGGTGATTTGGCATTTCTGATGCCACGTTGGCATTACGGCTGCCAATTTAGCATTCACTTGGCCGGAACACCGGGGATGCCAATTGCAATAAATTGAAAGGTCGTTCAATTTCTTGCTACAATTGAAAGGTTTGTCAAAAAACTGAAATTTGGTATAAAGTGGGGTATTTTCGTGCAATTTGCCCAATAATTTATATATATATATATATATATATATAAACTTATTTTGAGGATATATTTGTCAAGAAAAATAGAGAAAAAATGAAGATATTATTTTAAAATGAGAAAAGAGATAATTATTTGTGGGCCATGATAACATAAATTGTAAATAATAAGTTATACTCCCTCCGTCCTACTTCAATTGGCACACTTGCCTTTTTTGTTTGTCCCACTCCAATTGGCACTTTCCAAAAATAGCATGTGGTCCCTACATTCTCTACACACATTAAACAAATAGCCCCCACCCACTTTACACACTCAACTCTTTATTCTTAATCTCCGTGCCCAAAGTAAAAGTGCCAATTGAAGTGGGACGGAGGGAGTATAAGACTATCTTTTCATTTTAGAAAGTGACCTATTAAAATGAAACATCTAAATAAAGAAATGTGATATATTAAATTAAGATAGAATAAATATAATGTATTATCAATCGTGTAAGCATAATAACACTCTTTCATTCTCACTTCAAATGTCTCAAAACTATAGGACTACCATATAATTATAAACCTCCAAAAGATATACTAATATATATGAATATTTAATACAGAGTAATATATAACTCCCTCCATCTCACTTCAAATATGACAATCCTATAGTTTTGAGACATTTGAAATGGAACGGAGGGAGTTATATATTACTCTATATTAAATATTCATATATATTAGTATATCTCTTGGAGGTTTATAATAATATTACCATGTAACAAAACGTATGTTTACATAATAATAATAATAAAATAATATTAGCTGGTTATAAGATCCATTTGTACAGAATAATCATATTGTAGCGCCGTGTACACAAAATATTTCATGTTCCTTGTGTCGTGTCTGGACTTGCAGACATCAAAATGCTTGGTGCCAGTACGAATACCATAAGATCCATGAGTCCTGTTTCTCCACATCGGCTGAGACAGAAGAAGTGTCATTTCTGTAAGAAACAGTAGTAAAATATCATGCTGCCCTTTACAAAGACTCTACAAAGTTGTCTCGCAATGGACATATATATATATATGGAACTGCCACCTTTTAAGCAAGTGTCCGATGTGAGGAAGAGAGTTCTCTCATCCCCATAGTTGAAACTGGCTGTTCCCTAATTCGAGATAGAAGAATAGAGACATGCTCCGTTGCCAGATCTAACCGTTCTTTCGATTTTGCAGATTCCGTTACAAGAGTTGATACCATGCTCTGCAACAGCTGCATCCTATCCGCATGATCGTTCCGAGGAGCCTGAAGATGTCTGTTGAGAGGCATGCTTCGCCGCCAGCGCAGAGGCAGGTACCTTTCTGGGATTTGGAAGCAATTCCCGGTTGACAGAACTCGGAGAGCATGCCTACAGAGGATCCCAGAGAACTCAAACTGGTGGCAGCTGCAACTGATGATCCCTTCCCGTGGGACCCAATATACTTTCCGGCCTCCTTCAAGCTTCGTATGGTGCCTCACAAGGAAACCGTCTTCCAACTGATATGAAGCATAATGGGCAGCCATAACAAGTTGTTCTTGGAGCTTTGAGAAGGCAAAAGGTGTGAGAACTGAGGCAGCATGTGATTCCATTGGAGCTCCTGTTTTCAGGCTAATGTTTTGGATATTTTGCTGCATCGTCTGTTGCTCTCCAGCTTGATCCTTGAAATCCACAGCTACAGCTACCTGATTATAAATCAACGGCAGTGAGGACCACGCCAACATTTCTGAGATAGGAAAGTGGAATATTAATCTCAAAGGAAACATGCATTCATGCATCAGATTCCTCAGAGTTCACCCAAACTACTCTCTGATGTTGTTACATGTCTTCCAAATGTGTTGAGGAGAAATATGAAGACTAGTACTAAACAAACATGGAAGACTTCTGATTCATAAAGCCAAACCTGTGCCATAAATTTTCCGTGACCCAGCATAAAGAAATTAGAAACACACACCTTCGGGTTCTTTTCTTCGGCAAGTTGGTGATGAAGAAGAGGAGAAATAATCTACAAGTTCAATAAAACTAGTATGCAATTTAGCTAGAGAGCTCACCTGTTCTACAAAATGTGCAAGCCGAGACTGGGCACTCAAAAATCGTTGAATAAATGCATTTATTGATTTTGACTGGCCGGGAGTGGTCAATCCTGCAAAAAAGTGGCTTCTCAAGTATGGCAGTGCCCAAAGATTTCGCAAGGCATACAAACTAGCTATATGCCTGTTTGTGTGCAGACCAAAAGAATTCACCATGTCTCTCCAACCCAATTCAAAATCTTCAATGGTTTCCAGGTTATAGAGTCGATAGAACTCAGCCTTCCACTCATTATACCGTTCTCCAAGAACAGCATTGAACCATGACGGGAATTTTGCCACAGTAAGCCATATGCAAAGTGCATGTTTGGTGGTTGGCATCTCCATTCCTATAGCTTCTTTAAGGCACATATTTTGGTCGGTCAATATTGTTTGGGGAGCTTTCCCATTCATAAATCCTAAGAAAGCCTTGTACATTCAAACAGAAAAAACTTAAAAGTTAGCACATATATGTTAAGAGCATCAACTAAATGAGAAATATATCTACAGATACATGGCTTCTTTAGCCAATACCCAATCCCCTTTTCAACACACACACAGACACAGATACCATCTTATTCTATTTCCTTTTTCTTTTCCCCATGTTACATGTTGGAGAGGCTTGAGTTGGTAGTAGTGTTTTAATGGCCAGAAGGATCTAAGAAGAGACACCATTCATTTTGCTCAGTGTGACAGTTGACCACTACATACAAGAAGGCACCTGGTGTGGACTGATATATAACTGAGACATTAATGATTAAAATCTGTGTAAATAGACAACTGCTTAGAAACAGTTGATAGCATTAGCAGAAGCGATTGCAAGCTAGTGTCTAAAGCAAAGCATTATAGTCTCTGTTTTACCTTCAATGCCCAGGAGAATGACCTCAAATTTTCTTCACGAAGAAGTACGCAGCCAAAGAAGCAGGGCATACCATAATTGTTCATTCCTACCCATATTCCAAGAGGCATATCAAAAGCAGTCAATCGATGTGTTGTATCAAAGACCACAGCATCACCAAAAATTTCATATGACTGGATAGATGAGGCATATGACCAAGCTATATTCTCTAATCTCCCACTGGAATCAAGTGTAAACTCAAACTTAAAGTTGGGATCTTTATCCCTGATATTTCTGCACATTTTAAGTAAATCGATGCTCTCATCCTCGGGATCTACTTTTCTGAAAGATTGAAGCAAATTCCTAACATCTTTCTCAGTAAACGGAAGATATCCAGGTTCAATGCATTTTTCAAGTTCAAGCAGCCTCATCATTTGTTGAACTGAGATTCCAGTCTTGACAAACATGAGAATTCGGTTCTTGTCAGATTCCGAAATAGTGCGATATGCAGGAAGAAAACGCACTTGGTTTGGTTCAAGAAGTTCATGGTTATGGTGGTTTGCAAATCCAGTAACTCGCCATTCAGGTACTCCTAATTCAGTTGACTTGCTTATACGCATGTATGCTTGACATCCACACCGAGACGATTTTCTGTTTCTCTGTGGTTTATTGTCATTTGAATTTTTCGTGGGAGTATTTCCTGCTCGATGGCACACAAAGTAACGCCTTGTGAGGCCTTTCCCAACACCGTCCTTGCCCTCTGTACGGTGACGCCTGATTGAAAACCCACAGCGCTTTGCAAATTCACTATAGAATTCATAAGCAGCATCATGAGTTACAAATCTTTGACCAATATATGGAATAGCGTCATTAGTTGTCTCCAAGGACAGTCTGGTCTCATCTGGAGATTCCTCAGAGCTGCTTGCATCATCAAGTGAGATGGACCTTTGATCTGAGGGATCTTCATACACCAGCATCATCTGCCCAGCCTCTTCAGACATCGTAGTCTTGTCACGGGGGTTTTAGCTAATGCTATTGTTAGCCATTTCTAAACAAAAACATCGTTAAACTAGTAAGTGATAAGAAGACAAAGATTTGTAGGTAAATTGTACAAAGAAATAATATGGAGACGAGAAGTGGAACAATTACAGACAAGAAACATCTCATCCCAGTAATCCAACAACACAGGAAAGGAAAATATTTGATGAGCATGAATGAAAAGCATATTATAGCATTTTAGAGAGAAGATGAGACAATAGTATAAAAATGAATACACAAAGCTGAACATAATACTAACATAGGAAAAGAAACGACAAAATAAAACAAAATATCATCAACGAGGCCATCTATTACACACACGGTGGTGTGATTACAGCACAATAACTTCCCTCTCGACCGTCGAATCCATTCTAATCTTACCTTTCACTTGTATAAGCAAACTCAATGGCCGCGTTAGTTAACTCACAAGATAAAAAATAATACTACAACAATCCAGATTTGAAAAGCAACTTTTAGCAATGGCATTTCACATAAATCCCACTGTAACAGTATCTATAGAAGCCCAATCTCTGAGGTGCAACCGGAATCTAAACAACCGAGAAACAGAATGTATCTAAATTTATCATCAATCTAAAAGAAATTCCAACCAGAAATCGATAAGAAAAACAGTGAAAATCAAGGCACCTGTCTTTTAGATTAATCGTGGCACCAATCGATCTCCATGTGATATACTGTATATCGATACGTATACATGTACGTATATAAATCCAAACGGACTATGCAAACATAACAATTGAAATCGCGAGTTAGCTCAGGATTAATCAATCTACGGGAAGAAGAAACGAAGAAAGAAAGCGAAGAGAAACCCTAATGTGCGCTGGGATGTAATTTTATTTGTGGCGCACGGTGCTATATGGCGCCAGCAATAAGTCTGTTTCCAAGCAGGTGGGTTACAATTGACAGACTAGACTAATCCTGGATCCAAACTAGATTATTGTGATTCCCCATTCTCGTTCACCAAATAGTTGTTTTTTTAAAACCTTATTTAATCGTAAATATATTAAGTGGCGTTTACATTGATTTTGATAGATAAAAATATTAAAATTAATTTTTTATTTATTTAAATGGAATGAAATTTTTTAAATATTTTAATTTTTTTAATTAGTTTTATTAAACTAATTCTATTTGATGTATCTATATCCATATATGAAATATAAAAATAGAGTTTTAACGATAATTTTTTGCCGCCAAAATTTCTCTCTCCCACTATCCTCTCCATTTAACCCATTATTATTATTATTATTATATTTTGGGTAATGAAAAAGATTCAATAGGCATATGAAATTAAATATCATCACCATAACTATAATTTAATTTAATATACAAAAAAATAAATTTAAAATAATAAAGATATACAAATTAAAAAAATTCAAAATTAATTTCTCTCTCTCTCTTATTCTATAAAGGAAGTTTGTTTTTTAATTATTATTATTATTATTATTTTGTTATTTGCATAGAATGTTTTGTGAAGTCATGAAAATTATCTATATTTTATTATGCAAGACTGAAAGTATTTGCATTAATTTATTTTCACTATTTTCATATTTTAATTTTTCATGAGGTATTTGTTAGAGTCAATATTGACTCCGACAATGTTAGGTTGAATGTTGATAACATTCATGTTGTCAACATTTCTGGGAACCAGCCAACATTCCAAAGTTTGCCTTGAAGCTGTACTTTGACTCTCCATTGGTAACTATACATATGTAATCTTTACCTTCTTTTCACGTTTTATTATTCTTTGGTTGTGGAATAAAGGTTTTATGCTTGTTGACCACGTTTTTAATAAATGGAAAGGTGGTTAATCATGATCTTTTCAACCAATATTCCAGACTGGTCGACTGATAGTTTTCGGATGTGGATTACGACGGTTATAGGAAGCTTATAGAAGTGGGAAGTGGAGGAAACTAACCATGACATGAAGGTCTATAAAATCAGCAAGAAGCCTCGTTCATTCTTATGTTTTGGGAGTGCATTCTCACCGACCTAACAATAGCTCACAACCAACTCGTCACTTTGTCTTACTGCAAACATGACATCAGTTCTTCAAGTCTTGCTTTGACGGAGGAGTCTTAGGCAACCAATCTGAAAAGGCTTACTCTGTATTGACGGGAGGTCAAGGGTAAGGGTTGAAGATCAAGGACATTGGAGCATAGCAGACTATTTTGTCCGAGTTATTTGGCTGTTGTTTTCAACATTCCCGTTGCAAACGTGATACCGGCCGGTTCTTCAAGGATTGCTTTGACGAAGGAGGTTTAGACAACTAATCTGTAAAGTCTCGCTTTGTATTGACGGGAGGTCAAGGGCAATAATTGAAGTACAAGGCCATTGGAGCGTAGCAGGGTGTTTGTTTTGGCTGTGTAACATTTGTTATTCATCTGTGTTTAATTTCTGTGTTGATTCGACATTCTAGTGCAGAGAGTAGATATGTAGATTTATCTTAGGCAGTACAATCTATAAAGATAGATCACCAAGTGATCTAAATCTGTACTTTGTATTGTTGATGATCATAGTAATTTTAGCCTTGAGGCACTCGCAGATTATAGTTTTATAATCCACAAAAAAGTATTTATGTATGTTATTAATTTCCGCTGCATGTTGGTTTCAATGTTATTAACATTCTGTTGATAACATTCCTATCAATATTACTCTACAAATTACACACAGTATTTACTTTTTTGTAATTTGGGACACTAAACTCTTTCAATTGGCATCAAGATCAGGTTCTTGACGAACTAAGAATCGATTAATGTGTGCAAAATTACCACCAATGGATGTGTCTAATACTTCGGTTCGTCCTCCTGCTTTGGATACTGGTGGGAAGAACTATTTCTTGTGGAAAACTAGGATGGAGATGCACATAAAATCCATTGATGAATGTGTCTAGGTTGTTGTGTTGGATGGATGGACTCCACCGCGTGTTACTGATGATGTTGGCAACACTACTCGTAAACCAGAAAGTCAATGGAATGCAGATGAACGATTTATTTCCAATCACAACTCCAGGGCTTTGAATGTTATTTTCATCTCAGTTGATGTTCCTTGTTTTCGCATGATCTCTAACTGTGTTGAAGATCGTGATAGTTAGTTTATTTTACAGGAACAATGTGAAGGATCAGCAAGTGTTAGAGCAACAAAATTGCAAATGTTGACTACAAAGTTTGAAATATTGAGAATGCGTGAAGATGAGACTATTCCAGCATATTATGAGAAGTTGTGTGAAATCTCAAATGAGGCAGTTGGTCTTGGAGAATCGATTAGCAACGAGAAACTTGTAAGTAAAATGTTGAGATCACTTCTGGAAAGGTACAACATGAAATTTCTTCCATTGAAGAAATTGTTGATGTTACTTCGATTAGAATTGGTGATTTGGTTAATAAGTTAGTAACATTCGAGATGAATCTTGAGCAACAAAAATCTGATTACTATCCTAAGAATGTTGCTTTTCATGTTGACAAAGTTGCTTCCGCGATTGATGTTATTGACAATGTTGAAAGCGCAGATGTTGATCTGGAAGATGATGATGTTAATCTTGTCATGTTGGCCAAGAACTTCAACAACAGAATGAAGTCTCTAAAGAAAGCAAAGAACAAATCTGGAGACAAAAGGATATTAGTGGGATCCTCATCTAACATCTCTAATGTTAAGAGGAACTACAGTATTCCAACATCAGAGATTAGAAATGCCGACAACATTCAATGCAGGGGTTGTCAAGGCATGGGCCACTATGCAAATGAGTGTCCTATAGTTGCAAAAAAAAAGACAAGCTGGACTTGCAGCCACCCTTAGTTCTTACTCAAAATCTGAGGAAGAACAATTTTTGTTGTCTGCAACTATTGATGAGGATGAATAAAAGCGTTTGAAGAGCTTGATGTTATCTCTGATGATGATACTGAACCAGATTTGATGAATGTTGGTGATAATGTTGATAATATTGCTCCAAACATTCAAGAAGTTGATGAAATGGAGATCTCTACTAATGCAACAAACTAGTATGAAATAATATTTCTTGGTGAATTCAATACTAACATACCATATGTTTCTTGTAATGTTGCTGTTGAATAACAGGCGATTGATCCACTGAAAGAAATGAATAACAATGAAGTCTTGTATGAAAAAGTGGACAATCAATATGGAGAACTGATGAATGACATATGTCTGTTGTTGGATGAGAATCAAAAGTCGAAAGATGAGGTTACCATAATTGAAGGCCTTGTAACACAACGTCATGTTGAATTGGATAAGCTCAAAGATAAGGTTATCAGTGTTGAAAGAACATTTGAGCATCTAAACAAAGGTTCCTCTGATCTTAATGAAGTGTTGTCTCAAGTTCAAACTAGTTAATGTGAATTAGGATACATAACTAAAGGGCTTAGTATGTTGAATGAACATCATAGTACCACTGTGTTTGCTAAGGAGAGAAATGTTAGTGTGATCATGGAAAATATTAATAACATAGGATTCTCACATGAAAAGAAATCAAAAGGGAAGAGTAAGTCATATGCGTGCTATTATTGCTCAACTCCAGGTCACATTAAACCCTATTGCATTAAATGTCTCAGTAGTGTTGATGGTTTATCTGCCAAACAGATGTTTGATAGTTACCAGAGGAATGTTAATAACATTAGTAGGTTTGATTTTGGAGCAATGTCCAACACTGAAAAAGATGACGAACATTGCAATGTTATATACACATTTTTACATGGTAACATCTCTGAAAGTTAGTATTTTGATAGTGGCTGTTCAAGATACATGATAGGTTCTAAAGTGTTGCTCACTGACTATGTCTCAACAAATGGAGAAAATGTTACTTTCGGAGGAGGCATGTTGGTGAAATTTGACAAGAACATCTATGAAGTGTTTGACAACATCAATCAATGTGTGATGATGTGTAGGAGATCCTCTGACATATGTTACAAATCTGAGGATTGTAACATTTGCAATGTTGCCAAGCTGAATGATGTCGAGCTGCAGCATCAAAGACTTAGTCATGTTGATCTCAAAAATCTCAAGATGCTCATTGCAAATGATGTTTTTCGTGGACTCCCAAAGTTTGTGATCAAACGAGATGTTGTATGCCAACCATGTTAGAAGGGGTGACAACTAAGGACTGCATATCCAATGTTGTCAACATGCAACACCACTAGATGCTTTGAACTGTTACATATGAACTTGATGAGTCCTATTGAGGTAGAAAGTCTTGGAGGTAAGTGGTATGTTCTTGTATGTGCTGATGATTACTCAAAATATACACTGGTTGCATTCATGAAAGCAAAATCTGAAACATTTTATCGGTTTGAGAAACTGTATAAAATGTTTGTTACACAATATGAACTGAATGTTGGCAGAATCAGTCTTGATCATGGAAAAGAGTTTGAGAAATTATTGTTTCATGACTTCTGCACTAACCATTGTTTTCTTCTTGCGTACTCGGCTCCTAAAATTCCTCATCAGACTAGTGTTGCAGGTAAGAAAGAACATGATACGTCAAGAGATGATGAGAGCAATGTTAAAAGCAAAGAGTTTGTCCAAATATTTGTGGGTTGAAGTAGTCAACATTGCATGTCACATTATCAACCGAATTTACTTGGATCCTAGATGATGATGGTGTGTCAGTGTTTCTGGAAGAACATGAGGAATTTGAGAAAACATCTGAAAAATAGAGAAATGAAAATGTTGACCCAACATCAGATGTGACATCCAGTGGATCAACACTTGAACCTGAGTCAGTAGAAAATACTTCAGACTCCAATGATGAACAGGGAAGACTTCTTCTTCATGACTCCATCAGGCGCGATCCTCTAGGACATGTTAGAAATAATCACACAAGCACTTAGCTTATTGGTGATATGTTGGAACAAATGCAAACTCGAAAGAGGAAGGAGATCGATTACAAAGATATGGTAAGGATTGCATGCATGTGTTTTGTATGTGCAACTGTTGAGGTTGACTATTACATGTCCATTGTTAAACTTAGGAATGTTACCGAAGCGCTTAACGATGTTAATTGGGTGAATGTCATGCATCATGTGCTAAATTAGTTTGTTAGGAATGATATGTGGGATCTTGTCCTTAGACCACATAATAAGAATGTTATTGGTATAAAATGGATCTTCAAAAATAAAACTGATGAGGCAAGTAACATTGTAAGAAACAAGGCTAGGTTAGTTGCTCAAAGTTACACATAAGTCAAAAGCATTGATTTTGATGAGACTTTTGCTCCTATTGTTAGGATTGAGTCGATTAGACTGTTGTTTGTTATTGCATGTCATGTTGGGATGTCTTTGTCACAGATGAATGTTAAAAGTGCTTTCCTAAGTGGTGTGTTGACTGCAGAAGTCTATGTTGAATAGCCCAAAGGGTTTGAGGATGTTAGTAAACATGACCATGTGTTTAATCATCTTCTCGTTCGCTATGATATCAGTTTGACCAAATGGTGGTTTCGGATTGCCATAGGAAGAATATCAGTTTTCGAATTGCTATTATACATGGAACGAATGATCCAGGCATTCGGTGTTTTCTTTAGAGGGATCTTCTGGGTTTTCTTGTTGGGAACACGGTCTTCATTGGTGATTTTAATGCCGTCAAGGGTGCTCATGAGCGGTTGAGCCCGATTATGCCTTCTCCGGAGGCGTGTTATGATTTTTGTAAGTTCATTGTGGACACTAACTTTATTGAGCCTCCGATGTCGGGTCTTTAGTTCTCTTAGGTTAGGCCATCGTTTTTTGCCCCATGATGTCGAGTCTCTTCTCGATAGGGCCATTTTGTCCAGCTCCTTTGTGGATTTCTGCCTCGCCTTTTCTCGAACGATCTTCGGATTGTGTTGCAGTGTCAGACCCCAACTCCCCATTGTAAGCAATCCTTCAGATTTTTCAATATGTGGACTCCACATTCGGGTTTTATAGAGGTTATCTCAGAATCTTGGAGTTCTCCTATGAACACACCTTGTCCTATTATAACAGTGATGCTCAAATTGAAGCACCTTAAAAGCCCTTTACGGTTATGGAACAAGACGGTATTTGGTAATGTTGACAGCGCCATCACTACGTTGCAGGCTGAGCTTGCGGACTGATTTGTGCCTAATTGTTCGTAATTTGGGGGTTTGTTTGTGCCATGTTAGAGTTAAATATTTTGGAATTTGGTGCGTTTATGAGTCTGTTTTATGCTTTGCAAGAGATTTTGATAAAATAGGATAAAGAATGATGTTCTGGAGATTTTGGATTAGAATTGCATATTCCTGGCGCAAACTGGTGCCCAGAGCTGAAAAGCCCGCGCCAGAACTGACCACGCTCGACAGAGCTGAAATGCCAAAGTAGAGCTGACTTCCAAAGTTAGAGCTCACTATCTCCAGAGCTGAACTTTATCTTCAGAGCAGAGCTAGAACTCGACAGAGCAGAGCTAGAACTCGACATAGCAGAACTCATTTACCAGAGCGGACTTTACTCGCTAGAGCTGACTACTTAGCCAGAGCTGACTTCCAGCTCTGCCATATTCGCCAGAGTCAGCACGGTTCCAGAGTAGCAAATATTTGCCAGAGATGTCGTTACTTGCAGAGCACGCTGCCAGCTGGACTTTCCTTTGATTTCACGATGCTTATCTTTCAGAGTCCAGTTTTGTAAGGCCTTTTTGATCAGCATTAAGGTTGAAAGAAAGTCTATAAATATGGCTTAATGTTCTTCATGCAAAATAATCCTTTAGCCTTCGATCAAGAGTAGCTTCGACCTTAGGCAATCAAATCATTCTTAGTTTAATTCTCGTTTTAGATAGTTCTTTAGTTTTGAGCTTTAGTTAGATCTTAGTTAGTTTTCAATTCCGTTTTAGTTAGTTCTTCGTTTGAGTTGTAATCAAGTGACAGATTTGCTTCTCGACGATTTCGGTATTTATTTTATTTACGTTAATTCCTTGCTTCTACTTTAATTATGCTTTACTTTTAATTATGCAATTTTGTTTCTGCCTAGTTAGATTAGAACCTTTTAATTAAAGATATTTAAATTCAACTCGCCTAGTTAATTCTTTTACTTTACGCTCTTAATTCTGCCTAGGTTTTAATGGTTAATTTTCGCACAAGCATTAGTTTAATTCTTTTATGCCTAGTTAATTTTTAGATTAAGTTTTAAGTTAATTTTAATTTACAAGCATTAGTTAATAATTCTTTTTCGCCTAGATAATTCTTAAGTTTAAGTTTCTAGTTAAGTTTTAATTCCCAAGCTTTAGTTAATTTTACTGCTTTCAATCCGTTCTTCACTTCTTTCTCGTGATACGATTAGAAGCCCATTAAGATCTTCCTTGAGAGACGACATTGGGTCAACTTACCATTGCTAGAGTGTCCTTGTCCTATTGCAAGTCAATCTAGAAGTGTTTTAGGTTGAGTCAAATTTTGGCGCCGTTGCCGGGGAAGGTTTTAGGCATTTTAGTTGTGTCACTTTGTTTTCTGTTTTTAATTGCTTTATTTTATTTGCTTTTTCGTGTTACTTTTACTCTCTCTCCCGTCGGTGTGTTTAATCCGTGTGTTGAGTGTTGTGTATGCAGGGACGCCGTAGTCTGAAAAGAAAACTAGTGTCTCCTCTGGATAACACTCGCACGCGTGACAGAGCAGACGCTCTCTACTCTGACTCTGAGGGAAAGGAGCGTGCCAGAGTAGACGAATTCTACTCTGACTCTGGCTCTGGAGCGAGCTCTGACTCTGACTCTGACCATACAGAGCAGACCATAGAAAGGAAGGAAAAAGTCGACTCTGACTCTGACTGTCCAGAGCAGATTTTAAATCAGGAAGAAGAAGAGATGGCGCAGAATAATCCATAATACATGGGAGACTTCACCAAGCCCGTCATAGAGGACACTAACACCTCGTTTATTGTGGCTCCCTATCACCGTCAGAAACTACAACTTAAAGCCGAACGATTCAAGTTTGTTACCTCTTTTCCACGGGATGCCGAGCGAGGACGCCCTGCAGTTCATTCGCGATTTTTGCACTCAAATGCAAACCATTCCACTGTTGAATCTCACGGAGGACCAATTAAAGCTCAAGTGCTTCCCTTATGCACTTAAAGATCGGGCCATGACGTGGTTGCTATCTCTGCTGCCCAACTCCATCACCACTCGGGGAGAAGTTTGTGAGAAGTTCATGCTGAAGTACTATCCGAATCACAAGACATAGGAGATCAGAGCTCAAATCATAGGAATTCACCCAAGGAACGGATGAGCCTTTTCATGAGGCTTGGGAGAGATTTCAAGAACTCCTCCGCCAGTGCCCGCAACATCAACTAACCAATGTGATGTTGATGCAATTTTTCTACGATGGGCTAGTGCAGACTGCCCAATTCATGGTGGACAACACGGCAGGAGGAAAGATAGCTAGGAAGACTGTAGACGACCTAAAGGGAATATTCAAAACCTTAGCTGAGAGTTCCCAGCATAAATCCGTCCGTGGAAAGAAGATTGAGGCCAGCGCTATCATAGACTGGCGAGCTGTAGAAACAGTTGGCTACACTGATGCACGAAGTACAACAGCTCAAGATGAGCAATATGGAAGCTGCACCTGTCCCTACGCAGAGCATAGATTATAATCAAGGCCAGCAGAACTTCAATGGAGGATGGAGAAGTCAACAGCCCTATGCACCGAGGTATCAGCAGCAAGGGAATTTTCATCCTGCTCAACAAGTCTAGAATGCGCAGTAGATGCCACTGCAGAAACAGTCTCTGGAGGAGACTATGCAATTTTTCATGGAGATCAGCAAGCAGAACATGGAGATGACCAAGCAGAATATGGAAGCGCAGGCAGCCACCATCAAAAGACTTGAGACCACCGTGGGGCAGCTGTCGGGCACTTTGAACCAGCTCCTGCAGCAGCAGCAGTCCGAGAAAACAAATCAAGCTCTGGCCATTACTGTTCACCCAGAGCAAACAACACTGTCAGCAGCTGGCAGGATGCCAGAGCTGTCAAGGCTACCAGAGCAGACTAGAGCGCCAGAGCTAAGAAGAGCACCAGAGCTAAGAAGAGCGCTAGAACTGAGAAGAGGGCCAGAGCTGAGAAGGGCACCAGAGCTTAAACTTCACAAGTCCATTACGCCATATCGACCACCGAAAGCTATCCAACGTCCCAGCCAGCCTCTGCCACCTGCGATTGTTGATCCAACCCAACCACTATCGCAGCAAGGAGATCCAGGCAATTTCATTTTTAGTATTGGTTTGGGTAGAGCTGGAGAGGTCTCGGGCATGTTAGACTTAGGTGTGTCAGTCAATTTGATGCCGTTTGATATTTTTCAGAAGTTGGGCAGGAACGAAGAAGAGCTGAAGTGCACTAATATGAGACTTTAGCTAGCTGACGGTGCTATAAGCAGCCCACTTGGACTCTTGGAGGATGTCGATGTAACGGTAAGAGAAATCAAGGTGCGGGCAGATTTTGTGGTGCTCGATGCAGGAAAAGACATTAGAGGAGAGAACGACCATCTTGTTCTGCCTGGCCAACCTTTTATGGCTACTACCCGAACTCGCATTGATGTGGGATCTGGAACTTTAAGTATGGTCGGGTTAGGTAGATCGGTAACGTTTTCTATTTTCGATAATAAGCCTGCTAATTCCACTTCTTTATTGCATATCTGTTCTTACGTTGAAATTTCTGACCTTGTGGAAGAAGTGGAAATTTTCAGTGCTCACAATATTTTGCCAACTCTGACCATCTCGCCAGCTCTGACCATTCCGACAGCTCTGACTAGTCCACCAGCTCTGACCAGTCCGCCAGCTCTGACCAGTCTGCCAGCTCTGACCGATCCGCCAGCTCTGACGAGTACTTTCAAAAATTTTGCCGAGGAGAAACCGATGAGCACCTACCCGGAAAGAGGACAAAATAATACAGGAATTTCTTGATAACCTGCTAGATGAGGTGGCCATTGAAAATGAATTTTTGGACAAGCTGCAGCTCGACGTTAATGCAGTTCATGAATTACCTACTAAATTGAAAGCGGACGCAGTCGTTGAAAAAGAATGGGCTGATGTGCTGAAATGCAATGATGGTGTCGAGCAAGGATTGCAAAGTGTACTGCTCATGGAGGAGAAGAAAGAGGAGAGCTTGCGATCTGGCTCCTGGTTCAAGAGAATGTTGAATGTGATGAGCGCTGCTTGCTCATTAAGAGGACCCGCAGTTGAAATGGAGAAGGACGTATTTTCACAAGGATTAACTCAGCTGACATTTCATAGTGATTTTGGTTAAGGGTTTCTCTAAGTCGGGCTGGCGACTTTAAAACTAGCGCTGCATGGGAGGCAACCCATGTTGTTTTCTTTGTTGCTTTTCGTTTCTTTTCGTTCTATTTGTTTCTTTGCTTTCTTTTGTGTTTCTTGTTTTGATGCCTTTGGTTTGGAGTGTTTTTGTTTTTGTTAGGAAGAAGAGCCCTTTTTCAGCGCTGAACTTTCACTCTGGCGTTGAATTTCCACTCTGAAATGCCAGCGCTGAAGAGAGCCACCAGCTCTGACACTACAGCCAGCGCTGAAGCGATCCGCCAGCTCTGACTATGCCGCCAGCGCTGACAATTCCACTCTGCCGCAAACCCTACTTTTCGCCACCTCTCACAGTGCTTATGCTTTTCAATGCCGATAATCAGGGACGTTTTATAACTCTTATTATCTTTTGCCCTGAGGACATGGCTTACTTTAAGTGTGGAGAGGGGTGACTTGTTTTGATGCTTATGCTTTCGATTGGGCGATTGGTCCCTCTGTTCTTAGCTCGTTCTTGGATGCTTGCTAATTGTTATGAATTTATGGAAGAGAAGATGGTTTTTGATGTGATTTTCGGGTTTGTGATTGAATGGTGGTTATTCTAGTTTTACTCTTGATATATGTTTCTTGATTGTGCAAAGAATTATGAGTTTTGTTGCAACACTCTGATAAGCAAGTAAAACGTGATTTGTTCGGTAGATGCTAGAGGGAGTGTTGTCATTGTGATTTCCTACGATCGTATCCTTATATGTGAAATGTTTAAAATGCTGGACGAATTGCCAGCTCGGAAAAGGCCAGCTCAGAACTGGCCAGCTCTGAAAACGACAGCTCTGAGTCTCTGCTCCTCTAGTTTAACTATGAGCATGGGAAACCATGTGAAAAGACTTTGGATTACATCCAAATGATTTTATTTCATGAATTATGGCTCAACTGTCGAAATCTAAGTGATTAAGCACACAAAGTGTGAAAAATGGAGATACTGATTATAAAGGCGATCACATTAGGGAATTCACTTCTAGCGGAGAATTGGGTCGGATCGAATTACTTGTGACTCAACTAGAAACACCTCTAAGTTGACTTGCAATAGAACAAGGACATCCTAGTGATGGTAAGTTAACCCAATGTCGTCTCTCAAGGAAGATCTTTAAGGGCTTTTAATTATGTCACAAGAAAGCTGTAAACTAAGGATTATTAAACTAAAACATGGAAAGTAAATTAACGTGAAATTAAACTTAACTAGGCGAAAAGGAATTATTAACTAACGCTTGTAATTTAAACTTAACTAAAAACTTAATCTTAAAATTATCTAGGCGAATTAAACTATTAAACCCTAGGCAAGAATTTAAAGAACTTAAATTAAAGAATTAACTAGGCAAATCAAATTTAAATAACTTTAATTAAAACTTCTAATCTAATCTAACTAGGCAGAAACTAAATTGCATAATTTAAAGAAAGCATCTTAAAAGCGCATAAGTAAATTTGCAGAATTTAAAGAAAGCATAAGTAAAAGCAAATAAATAAACTTGATTAAAGAAATACCGTAAATCGTCTCGAGAAGTAATCTGTCACGTAATTACAACTCTAAATGGAGAACTAGTCTAAAACATGAATTAAAAGAACTATAAACTAAACTAACTAGAACAGAAATCGAAACTAGAATTATGAAAGCAATAAACCTAAGCTTTAGCTAACTTGGTGGAACTAAAGATTAGGGCAAAGGGATTGATTGTTACAATGAAAAGTATGGCCCTATTTATAGACTTCGAATCCCTATGGATCACCATGGAAGTTGCCATGCAAAGCTGGACTCTTAAAGGAAATAGAATCGTGAAAGATAAGGCAACTTCCAGCTGTAACGCGCGCTCTGGAAATAATCTCCACCCATGGCAGGAAATCGCGGCTCTCGCCAGCAGAACGGCTTCCGCTCTGGCTCTCGATTTCTCTGACTGGCGATTCCGCTGGCGCTTATGATTCCTCTGGCGCTTTTGATTCCTCTGGCGTTTTCGATTTCGCTGCACTGGAGATTGACTTCGCTGCACTGGCTATTGATTTCTCTGGCCTGGCTTTTGATTTCTCTGGCCTGGCTTTTGATTTCTCTGACCTGGCTTATGACTTCTCTGACTAGTGATTTCGCTGCTCTGGCGAATGACTTCTCTGGATCTGGAGCATTTCTCTGGCTTCCCATTTCGCTGCTCTGGCATGCGGGGCTTCACTTCTCTGACGTGCCAGAGCATGCACAAAAATGTAATTCTTAGCCCAAATTCTCCAAAATTTGCACTCTTCATCTCGAAATCCTAAATCTCCTGCAAAGCATAAAATACACCATAAAATGCACCAATTTCCAGAAGATTTAACTTAAAATATGCACATGCAAACCCCAAAATTTAGAACAATTAAGCATAAATCAACTTGCATTACTGTTTTGTTGCTTCTTAAACTTTAAGTTACTTGCATGATCCGAGAGATGTGTGTTGACTGGAAAATTTTGAATTGACTTGTTGAATGTTTGGATGGAAATAATCATCGTGAAACGCTCTCTTCCTAGTATTCATACTGATTTTGCTTGAGGACAAGCAAAAGGCTAAGTGTGGGGGGGTTGATTTATGCCTAATTGTTCGTAATTTGGGGGTTTGTTTGTACCATATTAGAGTTAAATATTTTGGAATTTGGTGCGTTTATGAGTCTGTTTTATGCTTTGCAGGAGATTTTGATAAAATAGGAGAAAGAATGATGTTCTGGAGATTTTGGATTAGAATTGCATATTAAGGCGCAAACTGGTGCCCAGAGCTGAAAAGCCCGCGCCAGAGCAGAGCTGAAATACCGCGCCAGAACTGACCACGCTCGACAGAGCTGAAATGCCAGAGCAGAGCTTACTTCCAAAGTCAGCTCACTATCTCCAGAACAGAACTTTATCTTCAGAGCAGAGCTAGAACTCGATAGAGTAGAACTCATTTACCATAGCGGACTTTACTCGCCAGAGCTAACTTCCAGCTCTGCCATATTCGCTAGAGTCAGCACGGTTCCAAAGTAGCAAATATTTGCCAGAGATGCCGTTACTTGTAGAGCGCGCTGCCAGTTGGACTTTCCTTTGATTTCACGATGCTTATCTTTAAGAGTCCAGTTTTGCAAGGCCTTTTTGATCAGCATTAAGGTTGAAAGAAAGTCTATAAATAGGGCTTAATGTTCTTCATGCAAAATAATCCTTTAGCCTTCGATCAAGAGTAGCTTCGACCTTAGGCAATCAAATCATTCTTAGTTTAATTCTCGTTTTAGATAGTTCTTTAGTTTTGAGCTTTAGTTAGTTCTTAGTTAGTTTTTAATTCTGTTTTAGTTAGTTCTTCGTTTGAGTTGTAATCAAGTGACAGATTTGCTTCTCGATGATTTCGGTATTTATTCACTACTACAAAAGTTTACATACATAATAGTGCATAGATAACGAATTTTTTCAAAAACCGTTATGTATGAGCGCACTTTTAGGAATAGATAACGGTCTTGGAAAAATCCGTTATCTATGTAGTGTTGCCTATATGCATAGATAACGGTTTGAACAAATTCGTTATGTTTTTGCGTTATCTATTAGTTGCATACATAACGGTATTAAAAACTGTTAAGCTGACTGTAATCTATGACCATATTTTTATAACGATTGCTTTAACCGTTATATATGAGCGCCTCAATACTGTTATGTATTACTTTTATAGTATTTATTTTTAATTTTAATAACATTATAAAAAATTAAAACCCTAATTTCCTAATACACCCTAGCCAACCCACTCTCTTTCTCTCACCGTTCTCTCTCTTCCACCGCCTTACTCCCTTCATCGCCGCCATTCTCCACCGTCCTCGCCGCCGCGTAGCTGTTCGCGCCGCCGTCCTCTCCGCTGAGGCCCTCTATCCCTTTCTCTTCCGCGAACAGCAGCGGTCCGAGCCGCCGCCGCCGCTGATGTATCCTTATCTGAAACTCCGGCGTCGCTTCTGTAAAATCTGGCGACTGTTCTTTCCCTCTTTTTCTCTTCATCTCGGTTTTCCTCTCTAATCCCTCACTGAAAGCGCGCAATTGAAGGGAAAAAGTCGAGCCCTAGCTTCTCTCCAGCAGGAGAGGGAGACGGCGCCGCAGACGCTGGTGGTGGGCGGTGGTGTTGGAGGCTGCGGCGGCGGGGGTGTTTGCGGGGGTGGGAGGGGGTCAGATGACGGGTCGGGTTCCCAGGATCCGGGAAGCTGGCCCAGGCGTGAGAGCACTGACGTCTACTATGAGATGATGATACAAGCTAATCCCGGCAATGCTCTTCTGCTCGGGAATTATGCTAGATTCTTGAAGGAGGTCAGTTCCTTGTGCTAATTGAGGCATGTATTGTATCTTAGTATTTTATTTCAAGTAGGGTTGAAATTTGAAATTGGAATTGTTTGATGTGTTGGTTAGGGGAGATTTGGCAAAGGCAGAGGAGTATTGTGAGAGGGCGATTTTGGCGAATCCAAGTGATGGTAATGTGCTATCACTATGCGCTGATCTAATATGGCAGACGCAAAGAGATGCTACTCGAGCTGAGGCCTATTTTCATCAAGCTGTCAAAACTCACCCCAATGACTGGTCAGAACCCTTCTTGCTTCTTCTATTAAGCTATCAATACTTTGCAACGAATGAGAATTATGCATCATCAGTTCATGTTTAGATTGTGGTGTTGAAGCTTATTTGTCTTTTATGTGATGGCGCAGCTATGTTCTGGCTTCGTATACTCGATTCTTATGGGATGCCGAGGATGTCGAAGAAGAAGAAGAGGAACAAGTAAACGATTTGTATGAAAAAAGAAACAATCTTCCATCCAACTTCTTCCTCCGAAATTTTTAGCGAATTTCAATATTTAGCTTCAATTTTGATTTAGTTTTTATAAAATCTAACTTTGAGAAATTATTTGATTACATATGCAAGAGCTTGTGTCTAATAGTTTGGTTTTAGAAGCTGCCGCCGCGCCAGATCGTGCCTTAGCCAAAAAATGCCAGAGAGAGGACCCAACTACTCGTCGTATTTGTATTTGCAAGAATGTAAGTATCATTCATAGTTTCTCAGCAGTATTCTAAGAAATATGCTGCCATATCATATCTTGATCCATCAGTGTTTACTAGCTACTATTGGATTTCATCACAATAGTATAAAGCTCGTCAAAAATTTGTTGAGTTCTACAGAAGTGCTCTTCTATATTTAACTTACACTTATTATGAGAATGCAGTTTGGTGCTATTTTACTTATTCTCTTCCAGTTCCATGTATTTCAAGTAGTAACTATTTATATTGGTCTTTTTCTTATGAATACAATTGTGAAAGATGATGTTAGGCTAGCTCTGGATTAGCTGCACCTGCAGAGGACAGTACTTTCAGGGCAGCTGGTGCATCCCGAATTGAATCGTCGTATATTGTTGGGTTACGAGATCTTGATATGAAACACGTTAAAGATTTCATCTTCATACACAGTGAGAATTCTGATTTGGTTTTTCTCTCATCTATTTTTAATAAATTTTGGTTCAGAAAGTCTAATATGGTTAAGTAATATTCTTAAGTATTTGTACTATGATATATATATATATATATATATGTTGCTTGGGATTTTCTAATCTTTGTAATTTCCTTGTCCATACTTCACTGGAAAGTTTTGATTATATGCTTCACAATATTGTATGAAACCGCATGCACCAGATTGAGAATCAGCTCTTTCCTATGGGTTGTAGCAGACACAATTCCTTTGTCGTAACTGTTAATGTTTTATTGCTGATCATAATGAAAAAAGCATTACTTCTTAGCATCTTCTTAGCATGTATGTTTTTTTTCCCTATATGCCTCGTTGATATTTTGATTTCTTAATAATAACAAATGGCTGCATCATCCAACTTTATCAAGTGTGGTTCTTCATAAGGCAATTTAGGAGTTTTTGCATGTAAATTATGTAGACTAACTTTTGCTTGGTTGGTGTTTTCGACTTTCTCACCATTCCTAGGAATAAATTTGTTTGTTGAATTGCTGGTGAGTAGGATTAGTCATTTGAATTGTAAATTTTTTGTGTTCTGTTCAACTAGTCATAATATTTCTTTCTGTTCAGCTGGTACTTGATCCTGATTAATCATCAAGCCTTTTGCTTTCTTTTATGAAAACACAAATAGAGAATTGAATATGTTCTAACTGACCTTTTCTTTTCCCTGGTATCTAATTAGTATCTCATATGTGGATGACACTGAAGTTTTCAAGGTACTTGTATCAATTCTAAATCTATAATTTTTAAGAATTAATTGATTTGATATTTTGTGGATATATTTCTATAATCCTTTATAATTTTTTTCCCAATAGTACTAGTTCTTGGCGGATCAAGTTGATGGGAGTCGATGCACTGTTTTTCAATCGAGAATGCAGCCAAAAACTGAGTTATGAGATGGAAGGCTAAAGCAGAGAACGTCGTTTCAAATCTTATATTTCAATCTCTATACGCAGGTGCATATGATGTATAGGTGCATATGATCGGTTCCCGTTTTGAGGAAGTAATTTTTTGTAGTATTTTGTTGTGCATGTAGTAAAACATGTATTAACAGGCAACTTGTGTTGGATACTATGTTATATATGCTAATATTATATTGTCAATGTTATTTTATTATTTGAATTTTTTTTATTAATTTTTAGATATAAATAAAAGGAAAAATTGAGAATAAATAAAAAATATGCGGAAAACTGTCATCTAAGACATGCAAAACTGTTATCTATGTCTTACAAAGATAACGATTTAAACCGTTATAAAAAGTATAAAAAACTGTTAACTATAATATGGGAAAAAAGAAATATTATATAATACATAACAGATAAATTCTAATACATAACAGTGAAAAACCGTATCTTTTTCTTACAAAGATAACGGTTTAAACCGTTATAAAAAATATAAAAAACTGTTAACTATAATATGAAAAAAAAAATATTATAGAATACATAACGGATAAATTATAATACATAACAGTAGAAAACCGTTATGTATAATCAATATAGATAACAGTTTCATAACCGTGATGTATGTGCGGTTGTACTGTTATCTTTTCTCTTCATAGATAACGGTTTTTAAACCGTTGTGTATGACATATATCATAGATAACACCACTATACACAACAGTTTTTTTGCTCATAGATAACGGAAAAAATCCATTATCTATGAGCAGTTTTTCTAGTAGTGATTTTATTTACGTTGATTCCTCGCTTCTACTTTAATTATGCTTTACTTTTAATTATGCAATTTCATTTCTACCTAGTTAGATGAGTGATAAACACTCATTTTGCATGGCTTTTATGGTTTATATTCTGCGGTTTAAGTCGATTTTACGCCCGTTTTATTATTGTTTGGAGTTTATTGGATAGTATTTCATGATTTCACGGTCGAGTGTAGTTTTGGCTGTTATGATGCAGGAATGAGTGTTATTGGAGCATGGACGGTAAGGAACGTGATTAAGAGAAGAGTTTTGAGATAATCGAGCCCAAAAATCGAGAAAAGACGAAGATTTTGAGGTCGGGACGAGCAGGAGGCAAATCGGCGATCAAAGGAGTTGACCGCCGAATTATGGCCGTTTGAAGAACAAAAACGGCGACCAACTCGGCGATCGCCGAATAGGTCGCCGATAGCCCTGGATGATTTTTATGCTTGATGGAGAAAATTCGACCGCCGAATTTTGGGCGGATTTTAAGGCAAATTCGGCGACCTGATCGGCGACCGCCGAACAGGCCGTCGTTTTGTCCACGTATTTTAGGTTGTCCGTGTTTTTTCCATTTTTCGATGTTATTTTCGATTTAGAACTCTGTGTTTTACCTTAAGACTATAAATAGGTCTTCTTTTGACCTATCTAGGGTTCCCAGATTTTATTTTTCAGTTCCATAACTTTAGTTTTTATTGCTTTCCAATTTTTAGAGCACTGGATTTTGATTTCTGCAAGACTGAAGATTCAAGCTATTACATTCATTTACTACGGTTTTATATAATTTAGTTTTTACAATTGTTCTCTTATTTACTATGTTTATGCTTTATTTTACGATGTTTGGCTAGTTCGTTAATCTGAACCTAGGGTTTGTATATAGCTGATTAATTATGTATGTATGATTTATTGATATCAATTTGCCCTCCAACTTGTGATTCATGATTCCTGGTGCCTGTTTTCTTGTGAATTACCTTATCAATAATTTACATGTTTAGTTGTTCAGTTTGAGTCTTGAATGCGATAATTGTTCAGCCGATTTAGGAATACATGATATAGTGTTAGCCTTGAGTCTTGAATGCGACAGGTGAAGCTATAGGAAGCTATTCTTTGTGTGCTATTTTGAGTTAATTTATTCCTTGGAATCTTGAATGTGAAAAGGGGTAAATTAATCTACGTTCATAGGTGTTCGTTAGAGAAGCTTGTGAATAATATAGTGATATTTCATCAGGGTTGGATTAAATTGGTAATTGAATCAATAGATTAAATGCATGTAATTAATTAGTAAAAATACATCCCTAGGGTTAGAGTCTTTTATTATTTGAGTTTTTATCTTATTTTCTTTGTTGCTATTTGAGTTTAGTGATAATCAAACCTTCCTAATTTATGTTGCCTGTCTACTGTTATAGTCTGTTTAGGAGATAACTAGAGTTGTTTCGTTGTGTCAGTCCCTGAGGATACGATACTCAATTACTTGTTGCTTACTACAAATACTTGTGTTAGTTGCAGTTATTGTTGTTAAGAAAAATAGTGATCAATTAGAAGCTTTTAATTAAAGTTATTTAAATTCAACTCGCCTAGTTAATTCTTTTACTTTACGCTCTTAATTCTGCCTAGGGTATTAATGGTTAATTTTCGCACAAGCATTAGTTTAATTCTTTTCTGCCTAGTTACTTTTTAGATTAAGTTATAAGTTAAGTTTAATTTACAAGCATTAGTTAATAATTCTTTTTCGCCTAGATAATTCTTAAGTTTAAGTTTCTAGTTAAGTTTTAATTCCCAAGCTTTAGTTAATTTTACTGCTTTCAATCCGTTCTTTACTGCTTTCTCGTGATACAATTAGAAGCCCTTTAAGATCTTCCTTAAGAGACGACATTGGGTCAACTTACCATTGCTAGAGTGTCCTTGTCCTATCGCAAGTCAATCTAGAGGTGTTTTAGGTTGTGACGGCCCGACTTATCTTGGGTGGAGTTGGAGGTTGTGACGGCCCGACTTATCTTGGGGCCTGCCACGCTGAACTTGGGGTAATTATCAAGGTTATTTAGTGGAAGTAAATAACTTAACTATTTTGATTGAAAAACTTGGTTAATTAGCAAAATTAATGAATCTATTCTTTAATCGTTCTGCTCAAAGGAAACCCGACTTGACATAAAGTATGAGGACTCCGGTCAAGTCCAGAGAGTTTATTATCACGTTGTCCGAGTGCCCGAAAGCAACTCGATTGTTCAGTTGTTTAGGGAAAGCAGTAAACAAGTTCATAATTGCCACGCAGGGCATAACCAACAAAATGAAATGTTTGGTGAACGAGGTTATGAGAAATAAATTTCATCGAGAAACCTTACTGACAGCTCCAGACCACCACCACCACCTAGCCCCTGCTGCGCCCGGCTCCATTAACCTAAAAGGATTTAAAAACTTTGGGCTGAGTACTAATGCACTCAATGAAGTTAATGCCCCTTTTTCTTTAAACTGGTTTTAAACAACTGGGCCGAGGGTCTCGAATAGGTGTATTGGGGGGGGGGGGAATACACCTATAGGCTATTTTCAAACTAATCAACCGACCTCAATCAGAGGGATCTCAGTCAGAGATCAAAACGAAACTTTTCATGCAAACAAAGACGCCTGTTTTACTGAAATCAGTTTTGACCAAACAGGGTTGACGACTGATACTGAAAGCTCTTCAGTAAGGAGTTATCAGTTAAGTTGCTGGAACTTAACTGATGCAAGTAAGAGCTTCAGTCGTGTTTGCTAAAACAGAGATGATAACACTTTTCCTGACTATCGAAAGATAGATCAGTCAGACTTATATCATAAGCAGCGGAAATTAAACTTAGTTTCGAAATAGCCTCGGTGGAGCAAGTTGTTGGTTAAGGTTTCTCTTTGCAGTTAGTCAGTATTCAGTTTTATCAATTGGAATAACACAAGTAAGAATGTAAAACTGAAAGCTGTAAACAACACAGAGACTTTTACGTGGTTCGAAAAAACCCTTTCCTACATCCACGGTTGGTTGATCAGACCAACAATCCACTCCGCAAGTGCTTAACAGGTGCACTGCAAATCGAACCGTGTGCTTGCCGGGTGCACACAACCGTACACTGAAGAAAACCCTTCTCCAGTACCCGTGCTTCACTCGCGTAGGATTTCCCTTGCTTAACACAACCTGTGCTAAGACTCTCAAAGTCAGAAAACCCTTCTGACCTCCGAATCACTCAAAACACTCTTATGGGGGGGAGGTTTGAACGAGTGCCGACTATACTTACAAAGAACAAGTTCTTTGAAGCAAGTTTGACCTTTGGCTTCTGGGTAAACAGATATATGCCTAGGGTCTAAGAGAATGTATGTAATCAGCAGTGACTGATTTTGGCTTTGGAATTCTCTTCTTCGATTCAAGCTATGAGGAGTTTAAGCTTAAGGCTGAGTAGCAATTTCGGCAGAGCTTCAGCTTATGTTGTTGAATCGGTGAAGGTTGAAGTGATCCTCGAGCGCTATTTGTAGGAGAACTCTTGAATAGATCCGTTGGCGTAAATCATCCTCAAGATTTCTTCCGTTGGAGAGCAATTCGAATTTGGGCTGAGGCTTCAATCTTCGAGGTTCCTTGTCTGGGTGGAAACGGCTCTCTTTGATGGACAGGAGATGTGACGTCTCTGAAAAGTAACCACCAGATAGGAATGACCTCTGCAGAGATAAGATCCTGAGATCTCTGCATTTAATGCGGCTGTACTTTGTGAGTACGTGGCTTCCTCTGAACGTTGGAAGATCAGTCCGAGGAGGAATATTCAACTGATACTTGACTTTAGTATCAGTCCTTTGAGCGCATTAAGTAATCAGTCTTCAACTGATTCTTCAACTAATACTTCAGTTGGGATCTGCAGTCTTCAGTCTTCAGTCCTTCGTTCTTCAGTCTTCAGTCTTCTGTCTTTGACACCGCACACTAAACTAGAAACGAACTCTAACACTTGAGTTCAAAACAATTCTAGTCTATTACAGTTAAGTCCTATGATTTTTGGTATCATCAAAACAAGGGTTAGGATATTCAACAAGGTTCCCAACAATTTTCCCCTTTTTGATGATGCCAAAACCACACAGCAGTTCTAGACAGCAAAAATACTGAACTCACAGTACAAGTTCTAAACATGGGGTGAAAACAGTTCCCCCTTAACAATAGAACCTAAAAACTTGTACTTAGAGTTAAGAACGAAAACAGTTCTAAAACAGAACAAGGAGAAGACAGAAAAACCATAATCAGAGCCTGGACAAAGTGTCTGATAAGCCATCAGTCTAAGTTACATCTTGAAAATGGAAAAGAACAATACAGAGGACATCCAAACGATTCACGGTTTCTGATTGTAGAGATTGAAAACTGCTTCCCAAATCTGTCTGCCGTCCCTGGAGTCTGGATGAATATTCCTAATCTTGCATACGACTCTGACTTCTTTCTTGATCCTTTCTCTGTCGACTCCATTCTTGATCCTTGGTGGAGTCACAATTTTCTTCTGAGGGTCAGGAATCTTTTTTCCATATATTCTCTGAGCGTCTTGCATTTTAAGAACCTTTTCTCGTTCTTTCAGTTGCAACAGAAAATACTTCCAGACTTCATTCCTGTATTCCCCTTCACCTTGGACGTTTGCAAAAACCATCCATTTGGTGTAGCATTCCTTAGTTTTCTCCCACCAGTCATTCAACTCTGACGGTATCCATTTGTCTGGTCGCTCAAACTTCTCCAAATATGATACAATCAGTCCATTCTTAAGATAGTGTTCGAGCTTCTGACCTTCCTTTAGAGTTGATATGAAGTCGATTTTCTTCTTCTTCTGTTCTGGCTCATTTGAGGAGCTTTCTCTGCTTCTCTTTCTGTTAGCTTCGACTGAGGCAAAAGAAAGAGCAACCTTTGCTATGATCTCTTCAGCTTCAACCCTATTAAAGACAGAGGGGATCATTTCCTCTTCCCTTCGGATGCGCTTTATTATATCCTCTTTCCCCTTTTTGGCATCATCGGGAGGAAGTCGGCCTTTCAGCTCTTGAAGATCATTGAACATTTTTTGAAGGAGGGCAGAGTCAGGGGACTCTTGAGGTAATTGGATTTGCCTTTCCACCTGCGCTAGTCATTGCAGAAAAGGTTCTACAGTCTTTGTGATGAGGAGGTTGACTTCTGTTCTTGGCATGAACGTCTTCAGGAAGTCAATTTCCATTTCCCGGATCTTCTCAGTCAGCTCAAGATATTGTGTCTTCCTTTGAATTTCTGATTCCAGGAAGAGTGTGAATAATTCCTCGTGATCCTTCTTGATTTTGGGAAGACCTTGTTTTGGATCAAGCATCTCCAACTTGTACGTGAGCAGAGCTTTTTCTTCTGTATCCATCCGCTGTTGGAGCTTACCTATCAAATCGGCATGATAGATCATGTCTTCAGTTGTCTATTTCTCGACTTCTTTAAGCTTCTTCACGAACTTCTCTCCATAAATATTCTGTCGTTCGAGCTCATGTTGGAGTAAGTCGATTTCAAGCCGTTGATCAGCAATCTGCTCAAGCAGAACATCCATCAGTTTTTCAGCATCATCAGAGATCCGTAGTAGATTTCTGTGTGGCCGATTGTGCTTCCAGACAGTAAGAAGCTCATCAGTTTCAGAATCTGAGTCAAATAGAACTGGTCCTTCTGCGCGAGGAAGCTCTACGTGTTCTATTGGGATGTCTGAGTCGGCAGGAGAATTCTGCACTTGCTGATGATCTTCATTGGCTTTGGATGTGGATGCCTCGGCTTGGCTGGTTGGAGTAGGACGTTCTGTTCTTTCTTCAGCAAAAGGCTGAGGAATTGATTGCTCTTGACTGATGTTCTGGCCTTCAGGTGGAGTAGGCTTATCAGTGTTCAAGAGTGGTGTCGTTGAAGGCGGAGGAGACTTGGGGATTTCTTCGACTCGTTTTTCAGACATTGGGCGATCAGCATTGTCAGCTGATCTCTGTTCTTCTACTGGTAAAGTAGCAACAGCTTCAGGGATGCAAGTCTGGTCTGCTTCAGCAGGATTTGTTGGAGGCGTAGATGGCAAATCCGGTTGACTGATTGAATCAGTCATTGGTTGTTCAGCAGCAGCAGGATCATCAATTGATTCTGCCGGTTGATCAGTGTCATCAACTGGAGAGCTGAGAGCATCAGTTACTTGTTCTAAGATGAGAGGCTCTTCAGGCATTTTTGGCGTTCCAGCTTCGTCGTTGAGTGACATGATACATCTGAATTGTTTGGAAGAAAATAAGTAATTCATGGCAAATTTGTCAAAGTCATGAATTACATCCCAAACATTTTCAATTTGAAAGAGGCTAATTAGGGAAGCCTCTTCCATCTCGAACGAATCTTCGGCTTCAGGGCTATGAAGACTGCTGATTCTTGGGCATGGCGCCGTCTTCAGAAAGGTATACGTAAGAAGTCTATGAAGGTTCTGGTAGACTTTTGATGACATATCAACATCACCAATTATACGTCGGAGGTGATTTGTAGCACTTTGTTGAGCTTCGGTCTAAAGTTCAACTGCTTCCTGCTTCCTCAGCACCAATTCTGGGACAGTTTCCAAAACTGCTTTGCCTTTGGATTTTGGAGATATTTTCCAAAGCATCTCAGTAGGTCTTTTGGAGGGTCTTTTAGGGAGATTGGTACGAACTCGGCGTGGCACATTTGTGTGAGCAAGAGAATTTGATGGCGGTGAGTCAGGTGTATCATCAGAGTCAGATGATCGTGGAGATGAGATATCAATTACCTTCGTCTTCGGAGAAGGTTTGAGATCTCTTCTTGCCAGTTTGAAGAGACGAAGACTATCTGTCAATTCGATCATCTTTGGCCATCGCACAAACTTGTGCTTCTTTGTTCCTACTATGATGATTTGTGAGACCCTGTTCCCTTGTCAAACCATCGTCACCGGCCTCGTGTTGTGAGCTTCATTGAAGAGAAGCTTCAGATAAGCTTCTTCCCAGTTGTAGGATTCATTCTCCATGAGAGCTGCCATGACATTCTTCTGTGGTTGAGAAGCTTTGTCGGGAGTTCCGGTTGCACCTATCCAGCACTTCTGGATAATTTTGCCCACCATGGCAAACTCCGGATGAAGATGGGAAAGAGTAACTTGACTCTCCGTTGATTCGGATTCATCCTTCATTGCAGGCTTGAGAGTTTGATTTGCGTCCTTATCAGTCAGTCTGGAGAGGGAAGATCCACTGTTCGGGAGATTGAACAGTTTTCTGAAAATTTTGGAGACGTTGAGAGTTTCTTCGATGCAGTTTGGCCCGTCGATGATACTAACTTTTGAGATCAGTTCTTCGGAATCGTTGAATTCGAGATTCCTGTAGAATTCTCTGACAGCGTCGTCGAGTAGATACTTCGGTTCGCTGGTGATAAACTTTGTCCAACCGTGTCGGTGAAGAATTTCTGAGACCATTGCATATTCCAGCTTCTTTTTGAAGGATTCTTTGTGCACCGTCTGCTCATATCTAACTTCTTTCTCTCTCGATGCCTCCTTCTTGTTGTCATTTTTCTTCATGTTGGTCTTGGCCATTTTGAAAAAGAAATCTGTGAAGAAAATTTTACAGGAAAGGATCTCACAGTATAGTGCTGTGGATTTTGAAAGTTAGAGAGAATGCAAGAGTGATGGAAGATTGAGTAGTGGTCGTAATGGAGAAATTGTGATCGTGGGAGATGAACAGTTTCCTAGGGCAATCGAAAAGACATGGGCGGTTTGAAATCTGCGCGCCAAATCAGTTTTAATGAATTTTGACGTCTGTAATTAATGCCCGTCAGATGAGTGCCTTGAAATAAGAGATATAGAAACATATATAGAATATTTGGCATGATCTCTTACTGAAAATAGGCGGCGTACAAAGCATGCAATGATTTGAAAAGATATGCATAAAAAGGGTTTTCAGAATTTGAAAGTCCAATGCAAAACGCAATGTCGTCAGTTAATCATTATCGCTTATAGGCCCTATTTTCTTTAATAGTCAAAACAAAAAGTGAATACAAACAAGTTCCCAACAATCAGTCAGGACAACAGTCAAGTACTGAATAAGCTTAAACAGAGTTCCCCCTAAATTAGATAATCCATAATCAACTCAAGTAAATTTAGGCAAGGAGAACAAAGACTGGATAAACATAAATCAGCTTGAAATCAGTAAACGACAATGTATCAAACATTTGTGCAGAAGAACATAACAAGGAAGAATGAACTAAGACAATCTAAGAACATCATATACAAAATAAAGAGTTTCTGATAAGATGACATTCCTTGATCTTCCTTAGTCCTTAGTTGATGCGGAGTTGTTTGCTTGGCTTCCTTGGAGGACTTCTTTTTGGTTCTTCAGTCATCTTCCCTTTCCCTTTCTTGTCTTCTTCTCGTTTGTCTTCTTCATTAGATGCAGGAACACCACTGTACTTGTTCTGAATTTCCAGTTGCTGTTGAAGATGTGCGACTGTTGATTCAAGGAAAGCTATTTTGACCTTCAGCTCATAAGTTGCTTCTTCTTGAATGATCAGCCTTTCTATCAACATTTCAAAATTTTCATCAGTGCAAGGTCTTGCAGATCTTTGCTCTTCAGCTGGTGTTTCTTCATCTCTTGCATTGGCTGGAGCCGTCTGATGCGGTGGAGATTCATGGTGGACTTCAGTGTCCTCAGCATCATCTTCTTTGAGAAGACCTCTGGAAGTCAGGTATAGTCTGAAGTTGGGTGCCCAGTCGTGAATAACATCCCAAACATTGGTGACTCTGAATTTCTCAAAGATGTTGTTCTCCAATGCTTCCAATTCTCCTTCAGTGAAAACTTCATCAATCTCCTTGTATTGAGATTTGGGCAGGGTTTTGACGAAGATGATGAAGAAGAAGTAACTGACAAGAGCCTGGAACTCTTCAGGATTCAGGGAGGCTAAGACTGAGGGAAAACGGGTTGTGACACAGTGTTCGGACAGTTGTGTCACGAAGTTTTTGAGAAGGTCAGTTTGATTGACAGTGGCTGAGGAGGAGAATGCAGCATTGATGTCAGCAGGTTCATCAAACTTTGCCTTCTTGTTGAACCCTTCAAGACAGTAGTGAAAGAAACCTCTAAGAGGAAGTTCTTCAGAATCAGTTTCTCTGTCATTGGTTACTTGTGTCTTCTCTGGCTGTTGTGAAGGAATATTAAATTGAATTAACGTTCCGTTTGCCCGATGATCGTTTCTTGGTTATTATTAATTTATCATGCAACGATTAAATCCTAACATGCTCCTATGAATTTAACAGCTGCACGTTGGAGTTCAGAAATGCCTGAAGAATTCAGAAGAATTCGTCAATCTGTCGCTGAACAGGTCAGCCAACTTCAACGTTCCGTTTGACCCCTCAAACGACCTCCAATCGTATTTTGTGCAGAAATACGACTTCTTCGTCTTCGAAAGAGCTTTCCGTGGCCGCCTGATTCGTCTGAATCGGAGATCTGTGGAGGAAGTTATGGCCGTTTTACGGAGACTGCCAGAACATGGTTTCGTGCGAAAAACTGACTCCAGCTCTGATCTTCTCGACTGTATCCCGCTCAGCTTTCACCGTTGGATGGACAACGATCTATGAAAGTCCCAAGAGAGAATGCTCCACACCTTTTTTCCTGCGCCCCACAGCTCTCTCAAAAACCTAATATTTTATCAGTCTATTTTCCTGAGAGCTGACAACTGTATTTAATAGAATTAAATACGTAGGAGGCGCCAGAAATAATGTAGGAGGCGTGTTCTCTCTATACTAGGGCTAGGAGTCTTTGGGCCAGTCCAGGGACCAGATACAAGGAATAAAGATGGGCCTCAAATAAATTAATTTATCTATGGTCAGCCCAGACCATAATTAATTTATAAATATCAGTTCATTCCACTAGAGAACCGATACTGACTTACCCCTTTATTGCCGGTGATGAGTCGGGGGCTTGTATTTAGACTTATTAAATCTCCGTATTTAAAATATCCGACATCCATTAATTAATTAGAGCTCTGACAGCTTAAATTAATTAATCTCTTTATAAATCCTTAAGCAGTACCACTCAAACTTTATTATTACGCCTGAACTTAATCAACCTGCAGGGTTTAGCGTAATAAACCTTATTGAGCTCCTTAAGGGGATGTCATTATCCTATAACGGATACGGGTACTAATACAGATAATCAAATATCATATATTAACCGCTATCACCCAAGATACAGAGTACTCGAGTTAGTATATAACTTTCACCCATAGTAAGTCAAAGTGATATACGAATTAACATATATATCTGAATACTTATTAGTATTAAGATCTTATAAGTCACCGAGATCTTGATTCTTCACTTAAGTCAGATAGAAGAATACATCTCAACTGTGGTCCTATCAATACGTAATGACGTACCAGTATAGACAAGTAGCCAAGACAAACTACTTCCATCTATACTGCAGCCTAAACCAATAACTTGTCCTAGAGTTATTTCGGCTGTGATCATATTATATCTCTTAAGGTTATTCCAATTATATGGTCTTCTGTGATCTACAACACACCATATAATCTACTTATATAGAGATAAAGAACATACATATGCAATCATGAACACAATCAGATAGGAGATTAGATAGTGAACTTAGGAAACATTGTATACAAGCATAAAACGTTCTTGCTTCCAGTATACAAATCCAACAATCTCCCACTTATACTAAAGCAAACTTTTAGTATACAATGCGTCTATTTACCAATCACCTAACACTTCTCCCACTTATACTTAAAGTTTCCTAAGTGGGTGGCATCAATCTGGCATCAATCGCATTCCCATCTTTCAATGACCATTTGCGATAAGCCTTTTGTGAAAGATCAGTAGGTTTCTCCAATATGTGAGAATTTATTCTTTGAGCACAAAAACCTCGATTTACGAATAATCGTATAACTTGGTACTTACTCTCCATGTGTTTAACCCCTTGTGGTTCTTGGATTCCTTAGAGTTCGCAACTGCACTTGAGGTATCACGAATGTGATGCTCCCACGCAAACTAGGAATTACCCTTAGATCCTGGAGGTAGTGGTCAAACCAAAAGGTTTTACCTCCCAAGAAAAAACACATAGCTCGAGGTAATTATTCTTTGTTCCGGTCAGCCTGGAAATCCGAAATCATATAATCCAAAAAGGAACTAAACTGTCTAACTGGTAAACTATCCTTATTCTCTAGTCAGGGACTTGAGAATATAATTTACCACAATTCAGTGTCCTTAACTAGGACTATACTGATATCTTACAATCATGCTAACTGCATAGCAAATATAAGATCTCGTACATAGCAATCCATACATGAAGCTATCTACTGCGGAAACGTAGAATACTGCCTTCATTTCCTCAACCTTAATAGGCATCTTAAGACATAGTCTTTAGATAAAGGAACGCCATATCTAAAAGTTAGCAATCCTTTCTTGGCGGTATTCATACTACAACGAGTATTCTCAGTATCAATGTAAGACACTCGAGATAAGCCCAACATCCTTTTCTAGTGATCCCTTATAACTTTGATCACAAAGATGTATACTGTACCTCCTTAGTCTTTCATATGAGACTGTTCGGATAACCATTACTTTATGTCTTAACAATAGCTCCATATTGTCGCCAATTAGGAGGATATTGTTTACATAAAATGCAAGATTAACCACATCACCGATGACACGAGAGTGATTGACACGAGATGTTTCTCTCCCTCCCTCACGTAACCTCGATGGTTTAAGTGAGCTGCTATGGGTAAAATGATCCGAATGTTCTGAGCATGGCACTGGCGAAAATATCATCATAACCTATACCTTCACACTGGGCATAACCTTTCGCCACCAGTCTAGCTTTGAAAGCTACGACCTTGCTCATTCGGACTTATCATTCTCTTGTATACTCACTTGCAACCTATGGCTTTACGGCATTCTGGTTGCAAGATTTTTCTTAGTATACAACCATATTCTTAATGGATTGCTCCATTGAGGCGTGCCAGAAATCTACATTCTCGTCTTCCACCAATTCCAAGTAGATATCTGGGTCGATTCTCTTATATTCACTACCAGGGACTGAATCCAAAGATTCTCCCAAGAACATAAATCGATCGGGTTGTCCCACAACCCTCCCACTACAATGGATCTGTGGTGGCACATGTGTGTCAACAGTGCGTGCAGTGTCTTGTGGTACAAAACTCTTGCATACTTGGCTTGGGTGATGGAATCGTCTGTCTAATGTCTTCAATTTCTTGAAGCACACTATCTGACTTGGATTAATGATTATTACCATAGTCCACTACTAAGAATCGTGTGTCATTGCTAATAACCACCTTCTGATTCTTTAGGACTAATTGCAAAGATGCATAACTCATCATCAGACATATTTTTCCAAGAGTGACCTATTTCTTCTCTCCACCACACCATCTTATATAGGGATTACACGGTGTAGTAAACTGGGTTGGAATCCCAAACACTGACAATGAATCAGAAAAGATCATTCCTAACACATTATTGGCCATTTATCCCCCTTGTCATGAATGACTTGGTCTCCATCTTTTCCTCTAGACAGGATTCGCAGGTTCGAAATAGTACAACCTGGATTGAATCCAATGTACTTATTTAGACACGAGCCTTTGGATCCTATTAAGATAGATGTGACCTATTTCTAGGGTATCAATATATGTGTAAGATCCTCATGAGAGATTAGCCTTAACTTTTCTCTTTCTTTTGTTCGATGATGTAAATGCAATATAAAGGTATTTTGTAGACAAGTTATAGTATGAAGAGAGATGTTCAAAATACCAGAATAGACAACTTTGTCATTTCTTATGATAGAAACACCACTATCAAAAATGACATAAGATCCATCTATTCAAAATTTTGGAACATGATAAGGCACTCTCAAAAACTAAACTATGTCTTTAGAACTTAAAGACAAGGCTTCAATTGCAACAACTGCGACTCTAGTCACGTTGCCTATGAAGACAATCATCTCATCACTTTTGAGCTTCCTTGTCAGCTTAAAAAGCCATGCAAGGTGTAACAATCATTATCAGTTTATCTCGTTATCCACTACTCACAACTGAGTAGAAAATGAGCTGATATGTCTCAGTTACTATAGCAAGTGAAGTACCTTAACCCTTTGCCTTGAGTATTGAAAGAAAAAATCTTCAATACTCAATCTTATCACACCACTACTCCCACTATTTCCCTTGTCTTTCTTGCCCCTTGGACCCTTCTTCTTCCCGTCATTCGACGAAGAAGATGGCTCTCCTTTGGCAATAACAAGTGCTTGCACATCTCTTTCCACAACTTCCTTAGCCGTAACTAGAGCATTCAACAACTCAAAAAGAGTATTATCTTTCTTGCTCATAACAGCGTTGAGACGGAAGTTCTTAATTAAAAGACTTGGGAAGAGAGTTCAGGATAATATCGACTTTTGCCTCACCGTCGATACTTCCACAGAGCAAGTCAAATCCGTCAAAATTTGCATGACATGCTCGTGCACTGAGCTGTGCTCACTCATAAAAATAACAAGATTACTCTCATCAAATTTAAATGAGCAGCTCAGTCCGACTCTCCGAACACTTTCTTGAAATTCAGCATGATGCTAATAGCATCGTCCATGCCCTGATGTTGGAGCTACAAGGTTTATGACATTATACTCATAATATAGCATATAGCCACATTATTCGTCTTATGCCACCTTTTATGTAATTCCTTTTTCTCATCAGTTGACTATTGTTCGGACCATAAGAACGTGGAGTAGTAAGCAACACAAAAATTGTGTTAGTTTGTGATAAAGATAAAAATCCAAAAATGCGTTTCCATTTTATATATGTGGACCGGTTAAAAGACTTTGTGCAAGAATAAATAAACAATAAAAGACATAGACATATCTGAAAGTAACGAACATAAAGCACATAGTTCGTAACAATAATATTGTAACCTTTTGATAAAACAATATTAATGAAACCTCCAACCGCTCAAAGAATCCCATATGCAAGCCACGCTGTGTGGACGTTTACACACGAACTCCTCAACCAGACTATTCACCTAGTCATTTAATTTCCATCCATGTCAACTTAACCTTTTGACAAAGAAAATTAATAGTTGGCACCTTAACTAGACCATATCATCATCAAGAAGGGACTCCTCGGGGAGTTGTACATTGTACTTGATATGATATCTAAGCATTGACCACAATTTAACCTTAAAAATTAAATTCTCGAAATTGACATACTCACTAGGACCATGTCGCTTTCAATTTAATTTTCTTGGTTATCTTATTTAAATTCCATTCTCTAAAGTACTTGTGAAAATCATACAAGTAAGCCACGCTGTGTGGACGTTTACTGCATAACTCCCACTACTTTAATGGATTTAAATATTTTTAATAGAAACCTCTTCTGACAAACTTATGAAGAACAAATATGAAGTAAGCCACGCTGTGTGGACGTTTACTCACATTGCTAATCACTTTGTCTAGAGACCGCATGTGGAGGTCTACATAATTTTAAGAATAAAAATTAATAAGAAATAACCACAATTTAACTTTGAAATTAAATTCTCGAATTTGACATACTCACTCGGACCATGTCGCATTCAATTTAATTTCTTAGTTATCTTATTTAATTCCATCCTCTAAAGTACTCGTGAAAAATTATACGAGTAAGCCACGCTGTGTGGACGTTTACTGCATAACTCTCACTACTTTAATGGATTTAAATATTTTTATAGAAACCTCATCTGACAAACTTATGAAAGAACAAACATGAAGTAAGCCACGCTGTGTGGACGTTTACTCACATCGCCAATCACTTTGTCTAGAGACCGCTTGTGGAAATCTAAATAATTTTTAATCATCTATAAAATTATTAATACAGCTTAGTCTTTTTCTTTCAAAAGGTTTGATCATGCTCAACACATAATCCTAAACATGCTCATCTAGAACGCAACATGTAAAACATGCTCGCAGAATTCTAAAACATGCTTAAGAAAACGATAAACCTAGCATGTTTGTCTAAGCGCAGCTAATAAACACATATTAACAAGCAGAGACAAAACAGCATGCAAAGAGCATAAAGGATTAACACCACGGCATGCAAAGAACAATAATAAAAGAATTAAAATTCTTCGTGATCCATTCGTGGAATCCCATTTCTAATCTATTACAATAAAACAATAGAAAAGAAATTTAAAAATGGGCAAAAACAGCCCAAAACAGCCTCTAAAAGGCTGGAAAAACTCTCCAGTCCAGCAATTGGGCCCAAAAGCCGCGGCCCAGCCGCCCAGGCCCGTTCAGCAGCCCATAACCGCAAGGAGAAGCCCAGGCCCGCAAGGAGCAGCCTAGACCCGCGCTCAGGACCCGTCGACCCGCGCCCTGCCCGTCTGACCCGCCATCGACCCGCGTCTGGGTTTAGGGTTTCGGAACCCTTTTCGCGCCGCCTAGGGCTTTCTGCTGCCAAGAGCGGCGCCGCTGCCTGCCATCTTCTCCGGTCGGCAGCCTCCAGCAGCAGGTCCTCGGCGCCTCCAGCATGCTCCTTCGCGCAGCCCAGGCAGCAGCAGGCCCCCGGCGTAGAGAAACAGCAGCGGCAGCAGCGGCTGTGCGCGGCCCCGAGCGCACGTAGCCCCTGCCGCCTGCCTCCTCGCTCTCGCCCGACCTGCACACCATCAGCAGCCCACGCAGGAGCCCTGCACAGCACCCTCGGCGTCTCCAGCACAGGCGCAGCAGCAGCAGACCTCGGCGTGGGCGGAACAGCAGCAGCGGCAGCGGCAGTGCGTCGCCCGCCAGGCACGCCGCGCGCACAGCGCGCAGGCGCTGTCCCAGGCGCGCGCTGCCCCCATCGCTCGCCTCCTCCTCGCCAGTTTCCGGTGCCGGAAGTCTGAAGACAGCGATTTGTTCCCATTCTTCGTGTTGTCCGTTTCGTTCTCCAAAAGTACAGATTACAACAGAAAAACGAATACAATTCGAAAATCTAATCTAACCACGGATTTTCTCGTGGTAGAAAAACAATTACAACGTCAAACCGACGTATCCCACGAATCAACGAACCACGAAGAACAACAGCAGTTAAACAAACGCACATTATTAATCGTACATAAATTAACAATAGAGCCAAAAAATTAATCCTGGGCTCTGATACCAATTGAAGGAATATTAAATTGAATTAACGTTCCGTTTGCCCGATGATCGTTTCTTGGTTATTATTAATTTACCATGCAACGATTAAATCCTAACATGCTCCTATGAATTTAACAGCTGCACGTTGGAGTTCAGAAATACCTGAAGAATTCAGAAGAATTCGTCAATCTGTCGCTGAACAGGTCAGCCAACTTCAACGTTCCGTTTGACCCCTCAAACGACCTCCAATCGTATTTTGTGCAGAAATACGACTTCTTCGTCTTCGAAAGAGCTTTCGGTGGCCGCCTGATTAGTCTGAATCGGAGTTCTGTGGAGGAAGTTATGGCCGTTTTACGGAGACTGCCAGAACATGGTTTCCTGCGAAAAACTGACTCCAGCTCTGATCTTCTCGACTGTATCCCGCTCAGCTTTCACCTTTGGATGGACAACGATCTATGAAAGTCCCAAGAGAGAATGCTCCACACCTTTTTTCCTGCGCCCCACAGCTCTCTCAAAAACCTAATATTTTATCAGTCTATTTTCCTGAGAGCTGACAACTGTATTTAATAGAATTAAATACGTAGGAGGCGCCAGAAATAATGTAGGAGGCGTGTTCTCTCTATACTAGGGCTAGGAGTCTTTGGGCCAGTCCAGGGACCAGATACAAGGAATAAAGATGGGCCTCAAATAAATTAATTTATCTATGGTCAGCCCAGACCATAATTAATTTATAAATATCAGTTCATTTCACTAGAGAACCGATACTGACTTACCCCTTTATTGCCGGTGATGAGTCGGGGGCTTGTATTTAGACTTATTAAATCTCCGTATTTAAAATATCCGACATCCATTAATTAATTAGAGCTCTGACAGCTTAAATTAATTAATCTCTTTATAAATCCTTAAGCAGTACCACTCAAACTTTATTATTACGCCTGAACTTAATCAACCTGCAGGGTTTAGCGTAATAAACCTTATTGAGCTCCTTAAGGGGATGTCATTATCCTATAACGGATACGGGTACTAATACAGATAATCAAATATCATATATTAACCGCTATCACCCAAGATACAGAGTACTCGAGTTAGTATATAACTTTCACCCATAGTAAGTCAAAGTGATATACGAATTAACATATATATCTGAATACTTATTAGTATTAAGATCTTATAAGTCACCGAGATCTTGATTCTTCACTTAAGTCAGATAGAAGAATACATCTCAACTGTGGTCCTATCAATACGTAATGACGTACCAGTATAGACAAGTAGCCAAGACAAACTACTTCCATCTATACTGCAGCCTAAACCAATAACTTGTCCTAGAGTTATTTCGGCTGTGATCATATTATATCTCTTAAGGTTATTCCAATTATATGGTCTTCTGTGATCTACAACACACCATATAATCTACTTATATAGAGATAAAGAACATACATATGCAATCATGAACACAATCAGATAGGAGATTAGATAGTGAACTTAGGAAACATTGTATACAAGCATAAAACGTTCTTGCTTCCAGTATACAAATCCAACATGTTGATCTCCCTCATCTGGTGGAGGAACTGTGGGAGCCTGTTGCTGAGTCGTTTCAGTGCTTGGAATCAGCACTTCTTCTGAAGCTTTTGGTGCAGCTTCTTCATGATCCTCATCTAGAGACCTCTGAGGAGTGTCAAGTGAGATCTTGACTGGAGATGACACGCTGTCAAACTTTCTTTTGGTTGAACCTCGAGTCTTGTAGCGTGGCTCAGAAGTGAGGAGAGGGATTTCAGTTGAGATACTGACATTCCCTTTGGCTGAACTTTTCTGGTTTTCAAACAGATGGATGGTGGAAGACACTTGAGTGGTGTTCTTCCAGAAACATGGTGTCTCCTTTGCACTAAAGAGAATAAGTGCCGAGACTCTGGTTCCTTGTCGCAGATGCTTGGTGGAATGAGATTCCTTCTTTTCTTAAGCAAGAATCTGAAGGTAAGCCTTCTCCCAGTTGAATGGGCCTTTCTGAAGAAGGGCGATCAGCACCAGTTTGTGAGGTCTTGAGAGATGACCAGGGGATCCAAGAGTGCCAAACCAGCATTTCTTGATCATTCTGGAAATGGGTCTGAGATGATGATGAATCCTTGAAATGCTCAGAACATTGGTGATGATGCGGTCGGCTGCTGCATTGCTCGTCAGTGCTTCTCTCATGAACTCGGCTTCATCATCGGTGAAGAATGGTGCTGGTCCATCAGTTGATGAAGAATGGTGCTGGTCCATCAGTTGGGAGGCTGAACAGTTCTCTTGCCGCTTGAGATATGTTGATGGACATCTTTGATGAGTCTGAGGAGTCTTCATTTGTAAAAATAGAAATTTCTGTTTTGAGTTCACCAGTTGATTCATCAGTCTTGATGTTATCGTAGAATTCTCTGATGATCGACTCGTCGAGAAAAAACTCAGGTGTGCATTGAACGAACTTCATCCATCCATGTCTTTCTAAGATCTCGTTGATCTTGTTGAACTCAGCAAGACTCTGGAGTGACTCCAGTGTTACAAAAGATTCGTAACAGACAACTTGTTGTGATGCTGATTTTCCCATTTAGATTTTTGAGAAGTTTTCGGCAAAAGTCTGAAAACTGATTCTCACAGAAATTGAACTGTGGATTCTTACTGTTAGTCTTGCAGAGAAAGATACACTCAAAGAGTTTTTGCACAAAATATTTCTCTGAGATTGAGTAAATCTTTAGTCGAAGATGAAACGTTTTTGAAGAGAATGTGAGAGATCGTGCATGAGGCGGTTTCAATAAACATTTGAAATCCGTGCAAATAGAATCGTGACACGTGGATCACTCTGCTTGTTAGTAAAAAGGGCGGGATCGTGTGATCGTGTGTCAACCGTTTCAAAAGAAAGTTTGCACGTGTCACTTAAAAGAAATGTGAGTGAAAATACAATGACACGTCAGTCTATACACAATACAGCCGAAAAAGGATAAAGAGAAGTAGTCATAGATACATGTGAAATTGTTGAGAGAAGCATACACAGTGATCATCACTAGATACATCGATGTTTGAAGTGTAAGTTCCCCCTGAGTCTTATGACTGATTCTCATTTGAATTCAGGTCCATTGGCTATTGCTGCACGTTCCTTTCATATTCCATCTTTCTTCTGTGCTGAAGTGATTCCTCATGAATCACTCCTTCAAAAACTTCTGATGCCATTTTGAATTCTGTCTCTGTTTCCTTGAGACGTTGTAGAAGTTCTTGTTTCTGAGACTGAAGAAGTTTCAGTCTGTTGATCAGTCTGCGCTCCTGTACATCTCTTTTGTCAGCTTCGTCTTCATCTGTAATGAAGTGGCGCATGACGATCCTTCGTGCATCTTGCACAAGATCAGTCTCTTTGATGATCTGTTTGTGCCCCCTAAGGAGATTTTCAAGTCTCATTCTTAGGTGTTGATACTCTAGTTGTGTTTGATCATATCTGCTTGTTCCTTCTGATTGTGAGTGGGTTGGACTCTGGTTTTCTTCTGGAAAGATGAATCTTTCTTCTTCATCAGAATCCAATGAACCCATCTTAAGTCCGCTGATTCCTCAAAAATATGTATGAACATAATCGCTGGAGGAGTCTTTCTTGTTCTTGTACATTGTTAGAGAAAGCAGGGAGAAGCACACAGGAAACAGGAAACGAACACGGAGCAAGCTGACTCAAGAGTAATCTTGAGAAAAGAATTTTGATCAAAGACAACAATTCCCTCAATAGGATCTATTTCAATTAGAACCAAGTCAGATACAGATAGTTCTTGCGAACAACCTGCTCTGATACCAATTGTTAGGTCCTGAGGGTCTCGGATAGGTGTATGGGGGGGGAATACACCTATAGGCTATTTTCAAATTAATCAACCGACCTCAATCAGAGGGATCTCAGTCAGATATCAAAACGACACTTTTCATGCAAACAAAGATGCATGTTTTACTGAAATCAGTTTTGACCAAACAGGGTTGACGACTGATACTGAAAGCTCTTCAGTAAGGAGTTATCAGTTAAGTTGCTGGAACTTAACTGATGCAAGTAAGAGCTTCAGTCGTGTTTGCTAAAATAGAGATGATAACACTCTTCCTGACTATCGAAAGATAGATCAGTCAGACTTATATCATAAGCAGCGAAAATTAAACTTAGTTTCGAAATAGCCTCGGTGGAGCAAGCTGTTGGTTAAGGTTTCTCTTTGCACTTAGTCAGTATTATGTTTTATCAATTGAAATAACACAAGTAAGAATGTAAAACTGAAAGCTGTAAACAACGCAGAGACTTTTACGTGGTTCGGAAAAACCCTTTCCTACATCCACGGTTGGTTGATCAGACCAACAATCCACTCCGCAAGTGCTTAACAGGTGCACTGCAAATCGAACCGTGTGCTTGCCGGGTGCACACAACCGTACACTGAAGAAAACCCTTCTCCAGTACCCGCGCTTCACTCGCGTAGGATTTCCCTTGCTTAACACAACCCGTGCTAAGACTCTCAGAGTCAGAAAACCCTTCTGACCTCCGAATCACTCAAAACACTCTTATGAGGGGAAGTTTGAACGAGTGTCAACTATACTTACAAAGAACAAGTTCTTTGAAGCAAGTTTGACCTTTGGCTTCTGGGTAAACAGATATATGCCTAGGGTCTAAGAGAATGTATGTAATCAACAGTGACTGATTTTGGCTTTGGAATTCTCTTCTTCGATTCAAGCTATGAGGAGTTTAAGCTTAAGGCTGGTAGCAATTTCGGCAGAGCTTCAGCTTATGTTGTTGAATTGGTGAAGGTTGAAGTGATCCTCAAGCGCTATTTGTAGGAGAACTCTTGAATAGATCCGTTGGCGTAAATCATCCTCAAGATTTCTTCCGTTGGAGACTAATTCGAATTTGGGCTGAGGCTTCAATCTTCGAGGTTCCTTGTCTGGGTGAAAACGGCTCTCTTTGATGGACAGGAGATGTGACGTCTCTGAAAAGTAACCACCAGATAGGAATGACCTCTGCAGAGATAAGATCCTGAGATCTCTGCATTTAATGCGGCTGTACTTTGTGAGTACGTGGCTTCCTCTGAACGTTGGAAGATCAGTCCGAGGAGGAATATTCAACTGATACTTGACTTTAGTATCAGTCCTTTGCGCGCATTAAGTAATCAGTCTTCAACTGATTCTTCAGCTGATACTTCAGTTGGGATCTGCAGTCTTCAGTCTTCAGTCCTTCGTTCTTCAGTCTTCAGTCTTCAGTCTTCGACACCGCACACTAAACTAGAAACGAACTCTAACACTTGAGTTCAAAACAATTCTAGTCTATTACAGTTAAGTCCTATGATTTTTGCTATCATCAAAACAAGGGTTAGGATATTCAACAAGGTTCCCAACACTTGAAAAATAATTACTATAAATTCTGAAATACTTGTGAGCCGTAGCTCTTTTAACCTTTGCGCGCCTTTCTGGTTTGGTGTTACCTTTCTTAGTGCTAAGTATGGGAGACTCGGCCGAATCAATCCCATACCTAGACTTCTTACTGGTGTACACTACCCTGGCCCCCGTCATGGACAGAGCCGATCGTTTGGGGACGACCCTGTTTGTTCTTTAGGGACAACCCCGTTTGTTCTTTGTAACAACCAAACAAATTATTTGCATGCATTCTCAATTTAAAACATATTTGCTTGTATAAAAAGAGAGGGCTTACTAACCCAATATACTTTTGTAAATATAACCCACCTGATCTTCGGTGTGGAAGAGATAGATGATCTTAAACTGTGGCACAGTCTTGCGGACCAATTCCTACAAGACGAGTTCATAACATTTAGCACATATCATGGATAATGAAAATCGTTGTCTACTTAGGGTCTCTAGGTCAACCTATTCCCGGACTTACAACGCATAATCGAACTAGGGATTATGCATTTTACATACATTAGCTTATCTTGATGCCTTATATAGGTTAACTCACTCATTTTCATGAAAACTTTGCACAAAACATGTTCCAAACTCGTCATGCACATATTACTTAATCTTTCATGAAACATCCTTTAAAATCAACTTTCATACTTAGAAAATAATTCAACAACTTGAGCTCTGAAGGGGCTGTTTTCCAACAGACACCAAATCTGCCTCGGATCTTTAAACATAGGGATGGCAATCGGGTACGACAGGTACAAATAGTGACTATCCACACTCATACCCACGAACTTAATGGATAGTGGTTTTTAACCACGAAATTATCCATGAATATCAAATGGTATCCAAACCCACCATCCGCGGATACCCGCTATCCATCGGGTATCCGTGAACCCGCTACCCATCGAGTATCCGCCACCCACTATCCGTCGAATACCCGCCACCCACTATCCATTAGATACCCGCGTAATAAAATTTAATTATTAATTTATAAATTCATGGGTTTGAGTTTAAGTTTAGGTTGGAACCTTGGGAAGAAACAACTGAATTAGTCAGGCCTTAGGCTTTACATTCTGTTTGGGTATTTTTTTTAGATATGTTATGTTGCCACATATCTCAAAGCCCATATTTTTAGAATTTTTTTGTGGGTATGTGACGGGTAATTGGCGGATATTTTCGCGGATATTTTTCGCGGGTAAACGGTTTTCACGGTTATGGATAGTAAATATCCAAACCCATACACACGAACTAAATGGATAGTGAATTGCAACCACGAAACTATTCGTGGATATCAAATGCCTCTCAAACCCACCTTAATAGGTTCGGGTTTTCGCGGGTATCCATTACCCGCGGGTAAATTGCCATCCCTATCTAAACAAGGCTCGAAAGGACATTCTGGAAACTAGGAATTTCAAGGATCATTCTCCAATTTGAATCGAATGAAACGAAGTACAAACGAGCAAGATATGCCCTCTCAAAGATGGGTATTTAACAAGCAAAAATCTGAAAATTTCAGATTTCCATATTAGAACCAAGTCAATGGGCTTTCTTTAAAAATTTATATCTCCCTTTACAAAACTCCACTGGGAACCCCAAAGGTCAATCCGAAAACTAGGGAGAGAGTGTAACACTCTCTAGTTGGATTTACCCCAAAAAGGTTCATGGTTTAGGAGATATTAATATCTGAAGTTCAGTACACAAAAAGAGTTCAAGTTCGGCAGATTCAAAATTTAAATCTGAAAAACCACTTTAGGCTTCACCAAAAATTCTAAAAATGAAAAAATAAGTTTCCAACATGTCAGTGAATATTCAGTAGAAACATAGGCTTGAGAATCAAAGATTTAAGTTGGCCTTTGCCACCTCAAAGTCGTAGGTTTGTAAAACCTACTGGATGGTACAAGGAATAACAACTAGATTTCAAGAATTTATACCGGCTGTTTCCCTTACTCAAAAATGGTGAGGCTGATTTCAAAAGAAAGATACGGGAGTCTAGAGTGATATATGCAAGTTTTAAAGGTTTTCACCGATTGAAACTTGACTTATGGCCTCCCAAAGATTATTTACCAGAGAAATGATTCCAGACGGGCAGTGATGTTTAAAAAAATCATAAATAAATCATATGACCTCCAAAAATTCTGAAATTTTACCATAGTAAAGAAACATATGAAAGATTATACACAATTAATTTGGGAATTTTTGGGCACCGGTTGGATGGCTAGAATTGCCTTGTAAAACACTGCCGAAGCAGTGTGCTTATGGCAGATTCGCTGCCTTACCTCATGCACGGTTTTTCACCCAATAAACTTTACCAAAATAAACATTCAAAACCATAAAACATATCCTCACATAATATATCACACATATGAGTAAAATTTCATGGTCATAAAGCATTTTCAGTTGAGAAAATCAAAGAAAACTCACACTCGAAGCACAACCTTCACTCTAACTTTACGCCCTAGTTTTTCTACGCTTTTCCTTGCTTTGATACTTCTCTTGGGGCTTCAAGGGCTTCTATGGAGTGTGATAATGGTGGGAGAAAAGTTGTGGAAGTGGGGGAAGGGAGGAGGGACGAAATGGAGAGGAGATGGAGGGGGAGTGAGGCTTTTACTTTTCCAGATGAGGCTAAAGATTGTGTAAGGAGTTGTATCAGCCAAATGACTTAAGTGGAGGGAGGGGGGAGCGAAAATGGGGCCTAGAGGAGGGTAGGATGGCTGCTACCAATGCATGGGTGCATTGGTTGTGAGGCTCTTGCACTTCCCATGTATTTTGGTAGTTCCCAATGCATGTAATGATCACATTTGTCCCCTTTTGAATTTAAAAAGGTGGCTGATGTATAAGTGGGTTTTGGGGCTGGAATAGGTTGTATTTGGGCTCTAAAATAGGGCCTTAAAATCAGCCCAAGCCTCTCTAAAAATCGGCCCACCCTTGGCCCTCTATACGGGCCCGTACGCTCAAACCCGAACTAAAAACAAACTCGTATTGAAAATAAATATGCACTTTGCTTTTCATACTTTGAAATAAAAATAAATATACATATATATACATATTTATTTAAATCAACATCAAATGGAAAAATAAAATAATCATCTTCTTATTTTCCATTTTTCTTAAGAGAAAACCTAGGCATCAAGACTCATTAAATCATTGCAAGGATTTTTTTTTGATCGGGCAAAGTTATGTTAGATGTTAGTAATCAGTTCCCCATCCACTCCAAGAACCACCTTATCTCTCCATTCACCAAAATCCACCTTATATCTCCATCTCCAATTCGCTCCCACGAGGGATCGAACCCGGTGGTGAAGTCTAACGTTCAAACCTATCTAAACTAGTCGGAAAAAGGACGTCGGAATCACCTGTATCGCAGTGTGAGGGAGAGTTTGCTTGAAAACTTGCAGATGAGATTTCTTAAGGTAAAATTGCATATATGAAATATTGGTTTACAAAGCGTATTTATAGGATTACATTAGGGCGAAGGGTAAAAGGGGCTTTTCATGTCGTTCACGTACTCCACATGCGGCGTACGTGAACGTTTCTCTCTCCACTAACAAACTCTCTAACTATTTTGCAGCTTTTTGTTGAACACGTGCTCTTTTCCAGCTCTCACTGCTGGTTGTTTCCACTCCCTAGGTCTTCTCCGGATGTCGCTTTAGAGCTGCGCTGTCCTCTCTAGTCTGCGCAGACATTTGACGGCGCCATTATCTTTTATGATATGGCTTTGCCTCTTTCGATCAGAGTGGGCCTGGGGTTTAAACCAGCTTCTTTCTTAGTCTGCGCCGACATCAATCATCGCCGTTGTATTATTTCGACATCGTGTGGTGTATTCACGCTTCTTGAGTCGAGTGTGTTCGAGGGCTAAGTCAGCCCCGCTGTCCTTGTTTGGGGTAGGATGGCTGATGGGATCCTCACTCCTCATCAGCTACTCCCCCCCTAGTCTACGAAAAGGAGAGCTTTGAATTTTCGTAGCTGTGCTTGAAATCAGGTTTCCCCTATTCTAGTCTGCCCCGACTTGTATCGGTATTGCTACTTTGCCTTGATCGTTGTGTGATGCGATTCTGCTCTTCTGAGTCAGGTATGCTTAGAGCTTGGTTCAATTTCTTTCTCAATCAATGATGCCTTAGACCTGCGCTGCTTTCTTGTCAAATATGTCTTCTGAGCCGAGTATGTTGAGGGCCCCAAGTCGGCGCCGCCGATCCGTAAGATGGCTAATGGGATCCTTGTTCCTCATCAGCTACTCCCCCTAGTCTACGAAAAGGAGAGCTTTGAATTTTCGTGGCTACATTGGTTCTTCGGGTTTCCTCTAAACGGCGCAGGCTTCAGTTGGCACTGCTTCCCTGGTATTTCTGGGGTGAGAAGTTTTTGAATTTCTTTTTGTGATTGTATTTGAGCGTTTGGTGCTTTCTTGTCTTCGTATGGTTTTTTCCTCTGTCTATGACGTCTTGTCATTTAATGACTGACACGTTTGCTATTCCCCGTACCCGTCTTTTCACAGCCCCAGACTCGATCTACACCCTCCCTTTTCAACCGCCATTTTCATGATTAAATCTGGACCCTTAAAGTTTTTAACCCTAATGATTTCCCTCATTTTCGGTCTTTTCGAATCCACCTCCTCTATAAATGTTCGTTCTCTCTCCTTTTCCTTCTTCTCTTTCTTCCTTCACTCTTCTGTTGCTATATTTTTTTTCTGTTTCGGTTTCTCCTTTCCCCCCGCCGGTCGTTCCCCTTTCTCTTCTCGCCCTCCCTGTCGCTAGGTTTAACCAGGTATCTCTTCTCTCATTCCTCTAGCTTTGCGATATTTTACTTTTTCCTTTTAACGGCTTCTTCATCTCCCTTCCTTCCCCTTTCTCGCTCTGTGCTGTTTTCTTGTTCGCAACTTTGCATTATCCATGGCCGCTTCATCTGCACTCCCCCAATCCACTTTGTCTACCCGGTCCATGAAGATGATAAGGGATGCCCTTCGTATCGATGTTGGTGATTCGGATTACAAAATCCGGATCCAGAATCCCGCTAACCCTGATTCCGATATGCCTAATACTTTCCGGGGCATTAATCCTGATGTTATTCCGATTTGGGTCGATCAAGTTGATGCTGGACTGCGCATTTCTCCTTCTCCTTTTTTGATTGAACTATGTAATTTGTATGGCATTCCCTTTTTTCAACTTTCTCCTTCTTCTATTCGTCGAGCCCATGTGCTACATATAGTCTGCGCCGCTAACAATTATCCTTACAGCGCTGCCCTATTCCATAAGACCCATGTTTTGAAACGAACAGGGTCCCATTATAACTTCACCTCCAAGGCTGGGGGTTATATGGATTTTATGAAGAAAATGACCTCTTTAGACAAAGATTTTCAAGATAAATATTTCTTTGTCCAAACCCGAAATGGCACTTGGCCAGACATTATCGGCGCTGCCCAACTTCAATGGCATGAAACTAAGCATCTCACCCCTTCTAGTTCTGCGCGCGTCACTGATATTGAACATATTCTTCTGACGCGATTGGCCGAGGCCCGGGTCAAGGAAGTTTTGGATGTAAAGGTGCTGGTGACTAAACCCTCTGTCTTGGCCGGTACGGGCTTATTCTCCCGCTATCCCCTATCTCCCGAGGGTATTAAATGTGTTTTAACATTAATACTTGTCATGTTTTGCTTTTACGTCCGCTCCTCTTTCTTGTGAATGTCTGATTTGTTCTTTGGATTGTGTTTCTGATGTGCCTTCCATTTTGTTTGCTCTGTGTTAGGTATGGATACGTGGAAAACCTCGTCGGTCGGTGTCATTGATAGTTTCAACTTTTCCCAGAGTGGTGCTGTTGAACCGTCTCCAGCTGCGCAGACTGTAGGCGGCGCCGCGCAAGCCATTACCGCGGGGTCTTCCGACTCTCGACGCCCCCTAGTTAATCCCCTCTGGCTTCGCGATGCGGATACCAAAAATGTGGAAGAGGATGATCCTCCAGTTCTGAAGAAACGCAAAGGTGCTTCGACTAAGAAGCAGTTGCAGCAGAAGAAAAAGAAAACCACGATGTCTGCGGCGCAGCCGGAAACCGTTGTATTATATTCAGAGGATGCTACCTCCTCTGCTCAGATGCCTGTTTCTCCTCATCGTTCCCGCGATGTTGGGGTGTCCTTTGGAACGGGGATCGCCCTTCGTGTTCTTGGAGATCTAACTGGTGAAGAATGTCGATCTCAAATGATCGCCCAGATTGCTCCGGCTGATCTTCAAGCTCAGGAGTCCTTGAACCGCCAGCAAATGGCGGATGGCCTTGTGATGACGATTGAGACGGTGGGCTTATTTTCGTTTATTCTATTTTCGCTTTTTTAGATGTGTGTTCCCTAAGTTCCTTTGTTATATCATCTGCGCAGGCTAGGGTTGAATGTTTGGCTATTGTTCGAAGTCTTCTCCGTGCAGAGGGCGAGGTCCAGGCCAAAGATAAGGAGTTCCTAGCAGCGCTGGCCCGATGTACTACTGCTGAGGAGGAGGCTCGCCGTTTGCGAGAGGAAAACGAGAAGTTGAAGGCTGAGAGGTTGTCCGTTGATACGGAGCTGGCTCGGGTTCAGGGAGAGTTAGCGCATGTGAAGCATGAGAAGGAAAAAGAACTTGCAGCAGCCGCCCAAGATCATGCGGAGAAGTTGGCTGCCCTCAGGCAGGAGATCGTGGCGAAGGAAAACGCGGCTTTCCAGAATGGCATTAAGCAACACCGGCTGCGCTATTTTCTTTCCCCGGAGGGTCATGCGTTCTTGCGTATCATGTTGCAAGAAACCATCATCGCATTCACCTGTACCCCCGAATTGCTGACTGCTGCTGCCCCAGCGTTGAAATGGCTTGTCAAGGAGTCTACCCAGATTACTCTTAACTTGACTCAAGCTTCTCTTGAGCAGAGAGCCTTGTGCGAAAATGATGCGGTGCTGCATGCCATTGATTCCAATGCTCTTGGAAAAATTTTGGGTATCCGCGCTGATTCGCCACCGACTCCCGAGTGGTGGTTCCCTATTGTAGACAAGGCCATCAACTTGTTTGTGATGGGCCGCGGTGCTAACCCTCCGCCTACTCTGCCTGCTCGGCCCTTTATTAGGACGCCTTATATGGACGAGATCCGCTCTCGTATCCGATCGGTTCGGGGTAACTACCCCGGTGGCGGAGTGTTCTATGAGCCAGCTCCCGTGATCATGGCGGCGCCGGCTTCTTCCGCACATGAATCTCCGCAGCCCGAACCTTCCGGTGGGGACAGTGGTGGCAACACGGATGAGGAGATACAGATGGAGAAACCCCCAACTCCACCTTCCAACCCTTAGATGCTAGAACGCTTCCTCTTCTGGTTTTGAAAACTTCATATTTGTAATGGGACTTTCATCTGTCGAGAACTGGTGTAATTTGTAATTTGTTTGGCTCTTCGTATGAATCTTTTCTTTTTGGTATCTTCTTCTTCTTTGTAGCCATTCATTATTTCGCGTTTTGTTTTTGTAAGTGTCGTGTGTTGTTTATAAATTCTCTGTTGCTATTGTGCAATGATATTTCTCGAATCGGATTACTCTTCGAATGACAGCTAGGACCGTAATCTTGATTGATGCTCTACACCCCCATGCTCGTCAGAATGTTCGGACTCTTGGTTCAACCATGGAAATTTTGGCTAATTCTTTGGACAAAATGTTTGTCTGCGCAGACTCGGGATCTCGGTCTGTGCGGACTGGGGACCTGGACCATCGTTTTTTAAGTCTTGCAGTTAATGCCTCGAATTTGTGCCGTGAATTCGTGCAATTTATGCCTCGAATTTGTGCAATTAATGCCCTCGTCGTGCAGTTTATGCCTTGGATTGTGCAATTTATGCCTTGAATTCGTGCAATTAATGCCCTCGTCGTGCAATTTATGCCTTGAATTGTGCAATTAATGCCTTGAATTTGTGCAATTAATGCCCTCGTCGTGCAGTTTATGCCTTGAATTGTGCAATTAATGCCTTGAATTTGTGCAATTAATGCCCTCGTCGTGCAGTTTATGCCTTGAATTGTGCAATTTATGCCTTGAATTATGCTTGCGTCGTCTTCTTAACCTGTGTTGTAAATTATGTTGAAGAAAATATAGAGGCGAATTTCCCCTAAAACCATAGATCTTTATTGATGACGACCATGGCCCCAGACCTCATTAAAACCCCTGTGGGGAAAAAGAGTATCTGGTCTACATAATGGTGGGACATGAATAAGATTCACACATAGAATTTCTTGAGGTGATTGATGTTCCACAGCCTCTCGAGAGCTCTCCCCTCTTGATCAGACAGATGATAGGCTCCGCCTTTTAAGACTTCGGTGATGATATATGGTCCTTCCCAGTTAGCTTCAAATTTCCCAGTAGCTTTCAGAGCATCCGCGCGCTTGAGTACCAGATCGCCCTTCTGGAATCGGCGCTGCTTGACCTTCTTATCATACCCTGCTTTAATGATGCTTTTGTACTTGGCAGCCTTGACCTGGGCTTCTTCTCGCTTTAGATCTATGAGGTCCAGCTCAAGCCTGCGCAGTTCTTCATTCTGCGCCGGATCATATGTACAAATTCGATGTGATTCTAACCTTACCTCTGCTGGAATGACCGCATTTGAGCCATAAACCAAAGTGAACGGGGCTTCTCCTGTGGCTGTTTTGGGACTGGTACGCAGCGCCCACAGGACCGTGTCCAATTCCTCTGCCTATCGTCTTCTGCTTCTTTCTAATCTTTTCTTGATTCCCTCACAGATAGTGCGGTTAGCCAGCTCGACTTGACCATTGGCTTGGAGATGGGCTACTGAGACGAATCTCTGCTCGATGTCCATCCTTGAACAAAAATCCTCGATTCTTTGACTAGTGAACTGTGCTCCATTATCTGATATTAGAACTCTGGGCACCCCATATCTGCAACAGATGTTTTTCCAGATGAACTTTTCGACGGTGGCCTCATCCACCCTTGTTACAGCCTCTGCCTCCACCCATTTCGAGAAATAGTCTACTGCCACTATCAAGAAACATTTTCCTCTCGGCGCCGTTGGCAATTGACCCACGATATCAATTCCCCATTTGTCGAAAGGATATGCCGAGTACATCACCCCCATTTCTTCCCCCGGGACGTTAATTCTTGGCGCATGTCTTTGGCAAGATTCGCACTTCTTTACATAAGCTTTGGTATCCCTGTCGATGCCAGGCCAGTAAAAGCCTGCTCTGATGATTTTTCTGGTCAGGTCTTTGTATCCTGCATGGTTTCCACAGCATCCCTGATGGATTTCCTTTAGAGCGAATTCTGCCTCCTCCGATGATAAACATTTAAGGAATGGGTTTGTGAAAGATCTCTTATAAAGCTGGTTGCTGATCAAACAAAAATTTTCATATCTAGCGTATTTTGCTGTGTCTCCCTCCATTCTTTCTCCCGTACGTAAGAAATGAATAATTGGGGCTCGCCAATCATCCCCCACTTCGACGGCGCAGACTTGAATCCCTGGGCTCTTCTTTGGTTCAAACAAGAGTGTGATTTCGTCATTCCATGATTGTTCAACGGCGCTGGCCATCCTTGCTAGCAAGTCAGCCCTTCGATTTTCTTCCCGGGATACTTGTACTATTTTCAGTTCTTCAAACTTTTCCTTGAGTTGCTGCATCCGATCATAATAAGCTCTCATTCTGTCATCGCGAACCTCACATTCGCCTCTCAACTGCTGGGCTACCAGTTGCGAATCGGTCTTGATTATTGCTGTGTCTGCTCTGAGCTCCTTCAAGATATGGGCAGCCCTTATCACTGCCTCATATTCTGCCTCGTTATTTGACAGCTTGTCCTCAAACTTGATCGCAAACTGGTAGGTTCCATCCTCTGGCGATTCAATGTATATTCCGGCTCCGCACCCCTCTTTGGTGACGGAACCGTCGACCTGCGCCGTCCATGGTCCTCGCAACGGCCATCTCGTGGTCTCTTGAATGAAGTCAGCTAGGGCCTGTGATTTAATGGTTGTACGCGGTTCGAACGCCACGTCATATTCGCCCAGCTCAATGGCCCATTTTACCATTCTTCCTGCGAGGTCTGGCCTCCCCAGGATTTGTTGAAAAGGCAGCGCTGTTCTGACGATAACTTTGTGTGACAAAAAGTATGGGCGCAACTTTCTTGCCGTGATCATGATAGCATAAGCTGTTTTCTCCACTGCGGTGTATCTGATCTCCGCTCCTTGGATGATTTTGCTCACGAAATAAACTGGCTTCTGCGTACCCCCTTCCTCCCGTACTAGCACAGCGCTCAAAGATTCTACCCCCACCGAAGTGTATAGATATAGTGGCTCCCCCGGTATCGGTTTGGTCAAGATGGGTAGTCCTTTGAGATATTCCTTGAGGTCCTCGAAGGCTTGCTGGCACTCGCTACTCCACTCGAATCGACTTTCCTTTCTCAAAATTTTGAAGAAGGGCAGACTTCTTTCTGCTGACCTTGATATGAACCGACTTAGTGCAGTTATTCGTCCGTTCAGTATTTGTATCTCTTTGATGTTCCGCGGCGCTGTCATGTCAATAATAGCTCTAACTTTGTCTGCATTTACTTCTATCCCCTCACGCGTAACCTTGTATCCCAGGAATTTTCCCGACTGCACCCTGAAAGTACATTTAGCCGGATTGAGCATGAGCTTATGTCTTCGTATCACCGAGAAGATTTCCTCCAAGTCGTCCGCATGTGTGCGCGCTTCAGTGCTGCGTACCAGCATGTCATCTACATAGACCGACACATTCTCTTTCAATTGATCTTTGAAGATTCTGTCCATCATTCTCTGGTAAGTAGCCCCAGCGTTTTTTAGTCCAAATGGCATACTCACATATGCGAAGATCCCTACGCAGACTGCGAATGCTGTTTTAATAACATCGTTCCTGTACATCTTAACCTGATGGTATCCTTGGTAAGCATCCATCATTGACAAAAGTTCGCATCCTGACGTTGCGTCTACTAACTGATCAATCCGTGGCAATGGGTAACAATCCTTTGGACAGGCTGCATTGAGGTCCCAGTAGTCCACACACATCCTCCAAGTCTTAGCCTTCTTTTCCACCATAACAGCGTTTGACACCCAGTCCAGGTATTGCACTTCTATGATATGTCCCGCTTCTAACAACGCCTGTATCTGCTCTCGAATAGCAGTATCCTTTTCAGTACCGAAGTGTCTCGTCTTTTGCTTGACTGGCTTGATCGTGGGATCCACGTTCAAACGATGCTCGGCTAGTTCTCTGTCGATTCCTTTCAGGTCCGCCGTAGAGAACGCGAATACGTCAGCGTTTCTGCGCAGGCAAGCTATTACCTTTCTTTGCAATTCTGGCTCCATATGTGCCCCGATTTTGGTAGTAAATCCCTCCTTATCCTTGAAAAGCTCAATAACCATGCACGTATCATTGGTAGTGACGAGGGGTATTTTATCATTTCTCCCTTGCAGCTCTGCGATCTCTCTCCGCTCGGGCTCTGAAGCCGTGATCACTCCAATTTTTCCCTTCTTGCTTGCCTCTACTTGGTGTACTGACCTTTCCCATTTTTGTCCGGAGTATTGAGTTAACACTTGTACATGGCATTTCTTCGACACAGCCTGGTCTCCCCACACTTCACCAATTTTGCCTCCTTCCAAGGGGAACTTCATCTTCAAGTAAAGAGTAGAGATGATTGCTTTAAAAGAGTTCAGCGCCGGTCTCCCAAAGATCATGTTGTAAGAGGGTTTCGGTGCGTCGATGACCAAGAACTTGACCATTCGGGTCTTTTTTCCCCATGGTTACCCTATCGTCATTGGCAACTCAATTATTCCCACCGGTATGACTGATTCCCCTGAAAACCCATAAAGAGGAGCCACAGCGGGCTCTAGCTTAGCCTCCAAACCCATTGCCTGCCAGCACTCTAGATATAAGATGTTGACGGCGCTGCCTGAATCAACAAAGATGCGGTGTACCAATACGTTGGCCACGTTGGCAGAAAATACCAAGGCGTCGTCATGAGGATAGAATAGAGACCTAGCATCCTTTGGTCCAAAGGATATTATCGGTTCATCGGGCGCGGTGTTGATTGTCGTGACAGCTTTGTCATAGTATCCAGATCTGACCGTGCGGGCCAATTGTTTTTTGGCCCTGTTAGATGTTGGTATATTATTTTCTCTTGTAATCATGTGTACCTCTCTGTCATACTGGGCGTGGTTTGCGGGGTTGTGTCTATCCTGGCTGTCTCGCCTATGATTTCTTTTTTCCCTTCTCTCCTCATGTCTGTGTCTTCTTTCCCTGTCATTATGGTCGCGGCGGGTGTCATCCCGCTGGCGCCGCTCATCCTCCCTACGTTCATCATAACGGTTCTCTCTATATGAGCCTCGTGGTCTTTCTATGTATTGATCCAGGAACCCCTTCCTGACCAAAATTTCTAGCTGATGCTTCAAATGTCCGCATTCGCGGGTGAGATGACCGTAACGGTTGTGATATTCACATAACAAATTGTTCCTGCCTGGGGCTGGGGCTCCGGGTTGGTAATCTTTTGGAGCTCTGAAATAATTCTCTTCTTTGATCTGATGGAAAATTTCGTCTATGTGACGATTCCATTGAGTTGAATTTTGCAAATCATCTCGGTAACCCCCGCGCTCTTCCCTCTTCTCTGTCTGCGCCGTGATTAATGAACCTGTTCCAGCTTCGATGGCCATCGTTGGGATTCTGGGAGGTAGACCTCGGTAGGGATTCCTCGGGATGTATTTTTCTCCAGCGTCTGCGCTGTCTTGCTTCTTAGGTTTGAGCTTATCGGCCTCTGCCTTTCTTGCCATTTTAGCGTCTTACCAGTTGGAGGTATCCCGATATTATTGTCATGATGTCTTCGAAACTGGTGGGCGGCTTGATCTGGAGTGCCTCAAAGAGTGGGCCTTGTTTTAACCCTCTAGCGAAAGCGTACCACTTAATCTGAGATTCGGCGTCTGGTATGTCTAACGCGATTGTGTTGAATCGTGCCACATATTCACGAAGTGTTTCTTGTGGTTCCTGCCTGATGTCCATCAAGGAAATTGGTGTTTTCCCAACCCGCTTTGCGCTGGCAAACTGTCTCATGAACATGAGATGAAGATCATCGTATGAGTATATAGAATTATTTCTCAGATTGTGGAACCATCGCTGGGCCATGCCCGATAGAGTCGTGGCGAAGATCCTGCATTTGATTCCCTCCCCATACTGATGTAGCGCCGCCAGCCCCTCGAAACGGGCTATATTCACCTCCGGATCGGTGGTGCCATCATAATCCAATGAGATGGGGCGGTAATTTGCTGGTAGGGGTTCCAACAATATTTCCTTCGAGAAAGGGCTCTTGTGAGTAGGTGTTGATATAGGGATGTCGGAGTGGTGTCCCTCCCGGTCTCTCGTGAGTATGGTATCATTCGGCCTGCGCCGACTTCTTTTGGGGAGCTCCCTCCGAGGCTCTTCAGGTCTCAGTCCGTGTTGGTCGGGGAATTTGTTCACCTCTGTGTTATAATCGTGCTCCCTGAGTTCTGTCTCTAGACTTTTCAACTGGTCTCGGAGGAAAGATACTTTTTCCTTCAGCCTGTCATTGTCCTTGTGTGCTCCTAAGCTGCGCTGCGGAGTGGTCCCGCTGGTTGAGTCAGTCACATCTTCGATCTGGACACTGTTCGTAATAAACTTCCGCTTGTTCTTTCCTCCTTCTTCTCCTCTATCTATTCCTGTCTGAGCGGCCATCGCTGTCTCTCCTCCCCCTGCCTGCGCAGGCGCGGTTGCTGCTTTCTGAGCAGCTATGATTCCCTCTGGTGAGGCAGCTGGCTGAGTAATACCCATTAAAGAGCGAATAGTCGCATAGTTGAGCATAGCCAAAACTTGGTCATTGATAGGGACATTGGTTGGCCCTGGTGCTGTAGTGATAGTAGCCACGGCGGGCATATTTGTTCCCATATTAGATTGTACAGAAGCAGGGATCATGTTGTTGATCATAGTGAAACCCGGCGGAGTAAGCCCAGTCAAGTCGACTCCCTTAGTCGATGTGTCGTCAGTAGGTTTGGCGGATGTGTTCCCTACAGCGGCCTCGAAATGCCTTGTTTAGATCCTTGCAGTGTTGATGAGTTGCCATTGTGAGGTACCTGTTCACTGTATCGAAGTAAGATAAGAAATAATGAGTCAAGGTTGGAGAAGTATACCGGCGCAGGCGGGCTGCGCAGATGTCGCTGTGTTATATCGGCGGTAGGTGGGCCTATAAGTATTCCAATAATAAAAGATAAGCCCCAGAAAAACCCACGAACTTCGGCCCATGGAACGATTTTCGATTAAATGTACGGAAATCCATAGATAGAAAGGAATTTATAGAAATCCTCTTTAAAGTTCTTTCTGAGATGAACATCCCCCTCTTCTAGGAAATAAACCCAGAAAAAAGGTGAAACAGAGTTCCCGTCGTTCATAATTAGGTAAAGGACGTTTCCGCAACGGAAGGTCCTCTCCGGTAGAAAATGCTCTCGGAAAAGCACAAAGGTTAGCCAAAATAAACAGTGAAACATCGGAAACATAGAAAGGGAGTTACCTCTCTGTATCGCACCGGGAATGCATCAAAATTAAGCAAGTAACATTAATGCACAGCACGTATAGAAAAGTTCAAAAATTCAAAAATAGCACAGTTCCCAAAGAAAAATTCAAAAATGGCACAGTTCCCAAAAAATATTTGAATAAACCGTCTTCTTCCCCTGCTATTTCCCCTTCATTCATGCAAGGTGACAGAGGCCACCAAGATCCCGAAAATCCCAGTGGATTGCCGATACAAACAACAAACATACATTTCATCCATTATAAACGCAAAATAAGCCATGTTTAAACATTTATGCACAAATCACTTGATTATTCCATCCCTTTCTACGTATAAACCTCAAACGCGGTAAAAAATATAGCCATAAACGCAGGCTTGGTAACGAAACCCCCCTTCTTCCCTTTGATTTACGCCAGGATGAACAGATCTAAACCAAACATGGACAAGGACACTCAGACACTCTCTCAAATCTCACACCTTAGCCCAGTTTTCCCACAGACGGCGCCAGTTGGTGAAGTCTAACGTTCAAACCTATCTAAACTAGTCGGAAAAAGGACGTCGGAATCACCTGTATCGCAGTGTGAGAGAGAGTTTGCTTGAAAACTTGCAGATGAGATTTCTTAAGGTAAAATTGCATATATGAAATATTGGTTTACAAAGCGTATTTATAGGATTACATTAGGGCGAAGGGTAAAAGGGGCTTTTCATGTCGTTCACGTACTCCACATGCGGCGTACGTGAACGTTTCTCTCTCCACTAACAAACTCTCTAACTATTTTGCAGCTTTTTGTTGAACACGTGCTCTTTTCCAGCTCTCACTGCTGGTTGTTTCCACTCCCTAGGTCTTCTCCGGATGTCGCTTTAGTGCTGCGCTGTCCTCTCTAGTCTGCGCAGACATTCGACGGCGCCGTTATCTTTTATGATATGGCTTTGCCTCTTTCGATCCGAGTGGGCTTGGGGTTTAAACCAGCTTCTTTCTTAGTCTGCGCCGACATCAATCGTCGCCGTTGTATTATTTCGACATCGTGTGGTGTATTCACGCTTCTTGAGTCGAGTGTGTTCCAGGGCTAAGTCAGCGCCGCTGTCCTTGTTTGGGGTAGGATGGCTGATGGGATCCTCACTCCTCATCATACGCTCAAACCCGAACTAAAAACAAACTCGTATTGAAAATAAATATGCACTTTGCTTTTCATACTTTGAAATAAAAATAAATATACATATATATACATATTTATTTAAATCAACATCACATGGAAAAATAAAATAATCATCTTCTTATTTTCCATTTTTCTTAAGTGAAAACCTAGGCATCAAGACTCATTAAATCATCGCAAGGATTTTTTTTTGATCGGGCGAAGTCATGTTAGATGTTAGTAATCAGTTCCCCATCCACTCCAAGAACCACCTTATCTCTCCATTCACCAAAATCCATGGATCTCCTTCCTATCATTTTGTCGAACTTCTTCTTCAAAATTATCTTGAAGATTCTTGCTCGGAGGCTTAGCGGTGTGGATTTGGAGGTGGTTACTCCTAACCAGTTTGGTTTCATTAGTGATTGCTCTATTCACAATTGCATTATGTTAGGCCCTAAGGGGTTTAATTGCATGCCTCATACCAATCGGAGTTTGAATATGGCTTGTAAGATTGACATCAAGAAGGCTTTTGATACTATTACTATCAGATGGGATTTTATTTATATGGTTCTTCGGGCTGTTGGTTTTCATGAAAATTTCATTACTTAGATCTCTATTTTCACTTCTGCCTGTATCTCCATTCTGTATAATGGTCGCTTTAACGGTTATTTTGTGTGCACTAGAGGTGTGCGGCAAGGTGATCCCCTTTCTCATATTCTCTTTGGCATCGCCGAAGATATGCTGAGTCACCTTATTCACAATTGTGTGGCGGTTTAGAGATTGATTCCTATAAGTTTTGGTCGTTCCGTGGCTTTCCCGACGCATTTATTTTATACGGATGACATTCTTCTTTTCTTTAGTCTTCTTTGAGGAATGCGAAGAAAATCAAGCATATTCTGGATTATTATGCTAACCTCTCGGGGTAAGTGGGCAGTTTGGAGAAGTCATGTATCTACTTTGCTGATGGTGTCTCTACGCCTATGCACCGGAGTATTACAATATGTTTGGGTTGCACGTTGGGTGCCACCCACCCCGATTACCTACCTTGGTGCTCCTCTTTTTATGGGTTGCCCGAGGGCTTCGTATTTTATGAGCATTAAGGATCGAATTGTGCAGAAATTTTTTCGCTGGGTGGGGAGACATCTTTCTATGGCTGGCAAGCTTTGTCTTGTCAAGTCGGTGATTCAATGTTCTATTATTCATTCGATAATGGTCTATCGTTGGCCAAAATATCTCCTCTATGATCTTGATCATAAATGTAAGAACTTCATTTGGACGAGTAATATTGAGAAGAGGCCTTCTCGCTCTGTTAACTGGAATCGTTGTTGCGCCGCAAAGGAGGAAGAAGGTTTAGCTATTCGCTCTTTTTCTATTATGAATAAAAGTTACCTTATGAAGATGGCTTGGAATCTTGTTAAGGCGCAGCTTTTTGCTTATCAAGTGCTTCCTTCGCGTTATCTCACTAATCATGGCTACGCTAAGCGCTCTGTGGTTAATTCCTCCGTTTGGATTGGTTTAAAGCATGAGATTAATGAGCTTGTGGAGAATTCCTACTCGATGGTTGGGATGGTCGTAGTAATCTCTTGTGGACTGACGATTGGTTGGGGTACAAAATCTGTGACAAACTGGCTGTTCTGCATTGCGTCCGAGATTATCTTAAACAGTCTATTGCAGATTATTATTTTGAGATAAAATGGCATTTCTCGATTGATTTCGCCATGAGTTTTCCTGACGTCATGTGTGATATTCTCCTTCTCCCTATGAATTCTAATTCCGATACGAGGTGTTGGAAAGCGTCTCTCCGAGGCAATGTTACCTCTGTACTTGCCTTTGCCAATAAATGCCATAAATTCCCTAAAGTTAGTTAGGGGACTTGGATTTGGGATCCTGCTATTGCGGTGCGACGCTCCCTGATTTGCTAGCGTATTTTGCATTCACGGTTTCCTACTTTGGATAGTCTTATTCGTCGCGGCCCCATTGCGCCTAATTGTTGTGTTATTTGTTTTGGGGCCGATGAGACCATTTCCCACATCTTCTGGAACTGTCCTCGTGATGCGGCAAGCTTGGTCGATTTTTCTTGGTTGGTTTGACAAGCTTTATGTTTTGGATTGTGGAGACATTCTTGATTTCTTAGTTTAGGCCTGGACCCTGAATTTCAGCACGCTGCTGCTTAGCCTCTGAAAATCGATATTATTAGTATTCTTTGGTGAATTTGGACTTCTCGCAATGATGCTATCTTTGATGATGGTGCCTTCAATCCCATGTGTATTATTCAATTTCTCAAAGTCACTTTCAAGGAGTTGGATGGAACCGACATTAATTTGGGGTTTATGTCCAACGTTTGGGGAGATTATGAGGGTGTTTGGTTAAGCTTATTTTAAAGAGCTTATAAGCTCTTGAAGCTTATAAGATGTTTCAAGAGATTATAAAATGTAGTTTCTTAAGATCTTGTAATTTGTCAAAGTTTTTGGATAATTGAGCTTATAAGCTAGAAAGAGAATTTTTAGTTAGAGATGAAATTTTTTGTTAGAGAGAGAAAATCGAAAAAATATAAAATTAGAATGATATATAATGAAAATAAAAAATCATAGTTGAGTTATTTTTGTAAAATGAGTGTTGTTTATAAGAAAATGAGAAAATAAGTTGGGGTAGATAAACTTATTTTTTGGGGAGCTTATAAGCTCTTAAAGCTTAATTTTACAGCTTATAAGTTCTTTAGGAGCTTATTTTGCCAAACACTTTAAATGAATTTATAAGCTCCTAAACAACTTATAAGATGTTTTAAAGAGCTTATAAGCTCAAGCAAACACCCTCTATGTTACGCTTCGTAATCTTGGAGTTAAAACTTGTGCGGTGCCCCCTTCATCTTATATTTATGTGAAATGGTGGCCTTCGGTTGATGGGTCGGCTTCGGGTTCGCCCGACTTGATCTCGGCTGGCGGGGTCTTCAGAGACAACTCAGATGATGTTAAGGGTTGTTTCCATATCAAAGGCGGTTTTGGCTTTGCTTTTGAAGTCGAGTTACTAGCCGTTATCACTGCCATTGTTATTGCCCACGATCGTGGCTGGTTGCGCCTTTAGGTTGAAGCCGATTCTACCTATGTTGTTGGTTTGTTGGAAGCCCGTTCAACTGATGTTCCATGGAGATTTCAGGCTCATTGAAAGTATCCATGATGACGCTCTTGACATGATTGTCGAGGTTGTGGATCTTTCTTTCTTCTGGAGTGAACTATTATGGCTTCTTTTCAACGAAGTCATAAGTTAGTTTTCCTCTTTTGATGGCAGAAACACACGTAATCTTATCTCTGATGGTGATGGGTCCAGTTTGAATGACCTTTCACATCATGTTGTGATTCGCTAAAGGCTGAGTACATCGGATGTGATTTGCAAGAGTTAGAATCCATGACAGTATGCACTAATATGATTTAATCAAAGGTTTTCAAAAAGATTGGTTTCAGTAGACCGTGAAACAAAATCAACGTTCTGTTAAAACCACTGCTCTGATACCACTTGTTGGTCCCGAGTGAGTACATTCTGGTGTATGTGGGGATTCACCAGTTAACAACTTTTCGTACTTGAAGTTTAAGACATAATGATGTGAACTTCGCAGGTGCAGAGCCGAATCTTGCAGGGCTGATTGAACACACGCGTTGCGGAAGACTTGATATGAACCACGAACTAGAAAAAGAATAAATTAACAAAGATAAAGGATGGAATATCCCAAAACTCCTTAATCTAATCTACAAAGTTATCTAGAGAGCGGATCCCTAAACCCCAACGTATGATTGATGCAGCAACTCGGGGACGCTGAATGACACACGACGAGGGATGATGAACTCACCGATAAGTTGAATTCATCTTGGCACAATCAAGAGGAATTCGAAGAACTCAAGAGAGATTAACTCACAATTTCATATATCAAAATTAGCTTCAAAGATGTTCCTATACGTTCAACATGCAGCCATATATATAGGCAAACTAAACCCTAATCTAATGAAGGAAATAACGTCAAAAAAAATAAGGAAACTTGAAAACATGGAAATTAAAAGAAAACTTGTTCAGCACGTTTAAACATAACTCTTGAGAACGCCAGCTCTGCAAAACACCCGCTCTGGAAAATGCCACTCTGGAAACGCCAACTCTGTTCTAAACGTTAGCTCTGCTCTAGACTTCAGCTCTGCTCTGAACATTAGCTCTGCTCTACACTTCAGCTCTGCACTGAAACTTAGCTCTGCTCTGAAAGCTTATTCTGCTCTGTTTTGGAAGTTCGCTCTGCTATAGGAGTCTGCTCTTCTCTGCAAGTCTGCTCTTCTCTGCAAGTCTGCTCTGCTCTGCAAGTATGCTCTGCTCTGCAAGTCTGCTATGCTCGGAAGACCTCCTCTGCTCTGGCACAACGACTTCAGCTCTGGCGAGCTTGGCTCTGGTCTGGCGCGGGATTTAGCTCTACTCTGGCGCGAGCTTAGCTCTGTTCTGGCTGCATCATTCCCCTCTTCTTGAAGAGGATTTGTCCTCAAATCGAAGTCGTCAATGCAAATACCTGGATCAAAAACCAAATCTTCATTGGCTGTAAGAAACAATTGATGGACCATAGCTTTTCTCTCTTGTCCATCATTCATCTTGCCGGGATCAAAAATTAGATGTTGCGGTTCTAACTTTAATTTTTCGTGAGCCTTGAACAAAAAGAAGTTGTTGTTGAAAATACCACCATGCTGCACCGCTCTTCCGAACAGCCATGGTTGCTCCCACCATTTATACTTAGCTTGCATCGGCGCGTCATCATAAATGACTTCACTTGCATACTTGTTGATCTGCGTCAAAACCTTTGCTTCCAAAGTAGTTGGAACATATTCCTCAAGCAGCACCTCCTCACATGGCTCTAACTTAGGAGTAGACTCATCAATGTTGATATCATCCTCTCTATCAACTACCACCAATTTTTTTGGATGCAGGTATGCCTCATCTTTGATATCCACCACGACTGCCAGGTCAGCCTTCTTCTCCATTTTCTCCACCGGCTGTTCCTTTGCGTTCACCTTCTCCGCCGCCTTTTCGTCGACATCGCATCGCTGCTCATTTTCAACGCCCTAAACTTGTGTCAAAGCCTGTGCTGCCAAGGTAGATTTCTCACGCACTTCCTCACGTGAATCCTTCAATTCCAGCAACGTAAGATTAGACTCCTCCTCTTTGAGAGCAACAACCTTTCTATCGATGTCCACCACAACTGCCACTTCTTCGTCGGTCTCCTCCAATTTTGGCATATCGGGATCGGACTCCTCATCTTTGATAGCAACAACCTCTCTATCAATTTCCACCTCAACCTGCATCTCTTTGTTCTCTACCGGTTGCTCCCTAGACTTCTCCTCATCCGCCTCCTTGTGTCGTTGCTGCAGTCGCATGTGATCTTCATAAACTTGATCAAGGCTAAGGGGAACAAGTGACACCCTCATTTGCTTATACTTAAAGGAGTACTTGTTGGTGAATCCATCATGAGTAGCTCGTCTATCAAACTGCCACGGTCTCCCCAACAAAATGTGGGTCGCCTGCATGGGAATCACATCGCACAAAACCTCATCTTCATACCTCCCCATGCTAAAAGGCACTTTCACTTGCGTGGTAACCTCAAGGACGCCGGTCTCATTCAGCCATTGCAAACGATACGGCTTGGGGTGATTCAACTCGGTCAGCCCCAATTTCTCCACAATGTACCTACTTGCCACATTCGTGCAACTCCCTCCGTCGATGATCACACTGCACACCTTGTCTTGAACAAAACATCTCGTGTGAAACAGATTCTCCCACTGCTCGTTCTCATTGGATCTGAATCCCTGACACGTAAAACACTTCGTATCCCAATTGTAACTATCAAAAACTGGCGGATTGCCTTGATTTGCTGAACTCACACCCATACTCTCTCAAGAACGTAAAGACCCAAACAGAAAAGACAAAACCCTAAAACACAAGAAAAACTGATTATATATGTAGGACAGAACGTTCCAACAAAACTGACTCCCAACTCCAAAAACGTGCTGCCCAGATACTATCTCAAGAACAGACTGAAATTATGAACAGAACCCAACAGAAAACCCTAGAAAACGTCTACCCGGAAAAATGATACCAAATGATGTGGTATCGCCGATAAAAGTATGAACTTTGCTGGACCAATCAAACAAACATGCGCGGAAGACTTGCTATGAACCACGAACTGGAAAAAGAATAAAGTAACAAAGATAAAGGATGGAATATCCCAAAACCCTTGAATCTAATCTACGAAGTTATCTAGAGAGCGGATCCCTAAACCCCAACGTAAGATTGATACAGCAACTCGGGGACGCTGAATGACACACGACGAGGGATGATGAACTCGCCGATACGCCGATAAGTTGAATTCATCTTGGCACAATCAAGAGGAATTCGAAGAACTCAAGAGAGATTAACTCACAATTTCATATATCAAAATTAGCTTTAAAGATGTTCCTATACGTTCAACATGCAGCCATATATATAGGCAAACTAAACCCTAATCTAATGAAGGAAATAACGTAAAAAATAATAAGGAAACTTGTAAACATGGAAATTAAAAGAAAATTTGTTCAGCACGTTTACACAAAACTCTTGAGAACGCCAGCTTTGCAAAACACCCGCTCTGGAAAATGCCACTCTGGAAACGCCAACTCTGTTCTGAACGTTAGCTCTGCTCTACACTTCAGCTCTGCTCTGAACGTTAGCTCTGCTCTACACTTCAGCTCTGCTCTGAGACTTAGCTCTGCTCTGGAAGCTTATTCTGCTCTGTTCTGGAAGTTCGCTCTGCTCTAGGAGTCTGCTCTGCTCTGCAAGTCTGCTCTGCTCTGCAAGTATGCTCTGCTCTGCAAGTCTGCTCTGCTCGGAAGACCTCCTCTGCTCTAGCACAACGACTTCAGCTCTGGCGAGCTTGGCTCTGGTCTGGTGCGGGATTTAGCTCTGCTCTGGCGCGAGCTTAGCTCTGTTCTGGCTGCATCACATAACTTATAAGTCAGTAAATCTGCTAACTTCTCAGGTGACCATAGATCGGCACACTAGTCATAAGTTGACTTAGTCCAAATAATATTCTTGTTTGAAAATCGTTCAAACAATATCAGAGTGTGAATTAGTTAGTGATATAACATGTTATGTTTTCGGCATATGTTCACTGAGTATTTTTACTCAGCCCTGCATGTTGTTTTCCCTAATGTGCAGGTTGAGCGGGTGATGGAATGGAGTGGAGTTGAGTGGATGTACTCTTTTGATATAGAACAGTAATGTAACCTTGAATATACATCTTCATATGTATAACTCACACGTATTTTCCGCTGCAAGTTACTCTGATCATGTTAATGTTTTATTTCAAGAATGATACTCTTTTGTTGGGTAATCCACTTCGACGGGCCTTCCCGAACAAATGTCTTGTGCGTACCCAAGTGATCAATTATGATCCTAGTGTTATATAAATAAATTAAATGTCTCTTTTCGTTAAATGGTTGATTTTTAAGTAAATATCCCTTTCTTTCCCCGCTTCTTAATCCCATTCCCAAGTCATAACCCCGGTTAAGCCATCATTAGGGATTGCGGGCTGTGACAGAGTGGTATTAGAGCAGTTCGATTGCTCTGGACCCTAGAAGTTCCCTTCAAAGTAAAGCCTAGATCGAGTCACTAGACTTATATGGGTTCATACGACACCGCTCAACACTCCATTGCATCACGCTCAATCAAAGAAAAAGGTAACTGAAGTTACAATGTTTAATTATGTTATGGTTTTAAACGGTTGCAATGATGTGATTGTGAAACGCATGTTATGAATGAAATGTTGATGCTTTACCTTTTTACGGCCCAATTTGTGCATATTATGTTGATACGATTGTACGAATGAAAGGACATGAATACGTTTTCAAGGAATATAGATTTTTATAAGTTTCATGATCACTTTTGCAAGAACATAGATTGATGGATTTATAGGGTATCCCTATAATCTAGATGCTTGAGAATGACGAATGAGAAAATGACTGAACATCACGAATATTTTAGTTTTCTTCGGGAGACGATAGTTTCTTTGAAACTCGAAATGGACTGGAAAGATACGTACAAGTTGAAAGCAATGCAAGGAGTTTTGTTTTTGTATCTTGAGGGTTTAGAAGACCTAGAATTACCAAGTTCAGGACAATGTTTCCCGTGTAACTGGGAAGTGATTATTTTGGACCTGGCCAGTCCACATAATTTAAATCTCGGTAGACGTCGATGGTTTTTTTATTAAACCCACGTGTTCAACTTTTAGTTGAAAAACCGGATGGGTTCTTACTCTAGATCATTTTGTTCGACCTAGTAGTTACTCCTTTCTACCATCTGGTTATTCGTTCAAGTTCTCAAACAAAATTTTCTGCAACACTTTGTTTTGATATCGTTCAAGAATTGAGCCCATGCAATTGTTGAGTTTATCTAGTGTTTTCTGTAGTAAGGACTCAGATTGTTTACTATGGTGCTTTCATGTTTGAATCAAGAGGAATATGTTATGAATCGAGGAGAGGATATGCTGAGGATCTTTTATCTTTGAATCACAGAATGCCTCCTAGACGTGCCCCAAGAAACCAAGTAGATGTAGAATTGAACCGCCACGTAGGGTTGAGGAACTTTTCCTCAAACAAAGTCCGCCTTCCTTTAATGGGGTTGGGAGTCCAGTGGATGCTGAACTTTGGATTAGGGCGATGGAGAGGATTTTCGATTTTCTCCATTGTGTAATGCACACGAAGTTTGTCATGTGTTGCATTCCAGCTGACTGGGTCTGCAGATTTTTTGGTGGGAGGCCAAAAGGAAGGCAATGACTCCACAACAGTTGGCAAATTTGTCTTGGGAAGGCTTTAAGACGGAAATACATGACAAGTACATTCCAAAAAGCTACCGCAAGAAAAAGGAAAGCTGAATTCTACAACCTCTAAAGCAAAACAAGATGTCTGTAACATAGTATGATCGTCTTTTCTGCGACATGTCCCGCTATGCTCCACAACAGGTGGATACTGATGAAAAGATATCTGAGAAGTTTCGTTCTGGTCTTAGGCATGAGATAAAAATGGCACTCGCCAGTCACGGTCATCTTACTTACTCTGAGGCGCTCAGCAGGGCTTTGGATGTCGAGGCAGCTATGCCCGAGGATCGCCCAGCTCAGACTCAAGCTCAGGGAGCAAATGATCGAGGGAAGAGGAAATGGGAAGGTAACAACAATAACAACAGAGGCTACTATAACAGTCAGGATGAGAAGAGGCCTTGGCAGGGAAATATGGTGCCACAAGGGCAAGGACAAGGACAACAGACTCACCCAGGACCTGTTGGAAACAACCAGGGTCAACTCAGGGTACCTGTGTGCCCAAGTGCTCCAAACAACATTATGGGTATGTCTGGCTGGCAGTAATACCTGCTTTAAATTGTGGTCAGAAGGGCCATTTGCTAAGAGTTGTCAAGGCAAGGCACCAGGGGGATGGGAAGGCCGAATCAGTCGGGCCCCAAGCCCAACCACTCAGAGCCATTCAGGGCCCGCAACTGCCATATCCACACAGCAACAATCAACTTGCACCTCGCCACCACACCTCCTCAAGCTAGAGCCTACGCCCTGCACAAGAACAATCAGGGAAACAACCAGGAAACCTGGCAGGTATGGGTATGTTACTCAGCAACACCTATTGTACTTTTGTTTGACACGGGTGCTTCACATTCTTTCATTGCAAGTGCATGCGTCGCCACTCTAGAACTCAAACAGGAAGATAGCTAATCAGGATATGAGAATTCTTCACCAATAGGGGGGTGACAACAATACACACGTTTGCCCGAACTTAGATTTGGAACATAGGGTCACTTAAGGTTATAGCGAACAACTTGCATGTTTACCAATGTGGGACGTGGACTTAATCCTAGGAATGGATTGGCTAGCGAGAACTATGCCACAATTTTATGCAAGGAATGAGAGATCTCATTTAAATATCCAGGGAAAGACGCTTTAAGTTTTCACGGGATAAGTATGGGTAGGAACATACCAGTCATTTCAGCCCAGCAAGCACGAAAGATGATGAACAAGAAAGACTGCCGAGCTTTTCTTGTGTACCTAAACGGAGAAGATGGAACAGAAGGAGCAATCGAAGATTTGGAAGTTTGTACGAGAATACAATGACATTTTCCAGATAATTGCCAGGACTACCACCAAATAGGAAAGTGGAATTTACCATTGACTTGGAACCAGGATCAACACCGGTTATCCAAGGCACCTTATAGGATGGCTCCCAAAGGAATTAGAAGAGCTAAAGATCCAAGTACAGGAATTATTGGACCTAGGTTTCATCAGACCTAGTGTATCTCCATGGAGAGCACCAGTTTTTGTTTGTCAAAAGAAAGACGGCACTTTGAGAATGTGCATCGATTACAGAAAGCTGAATAAGATAAACGCTCAAGAATAAAATATCCTTGCCAAGGATAGGACGATTTGTTCGATCAACTCAAGGGCGCGAGCGTGTTTTCAAAGATCGATTTAAGTTCTGGGTATCACCAGTTGAAGGTTAGACAAGAAGATATACCTAAGACGGCGTTCCGAACAAGATATGGCCACTACGAGTGTGGTTGTGCCTTTCGGATTAACAAATGCGCCAGCTGTATTCATGGATCTCATGAACTAGAGTATTCCACCCTTACTTAGACAAGTTTGTCTTAGTATTCATAGATGATGTCACTCATCTATTCCAAGAACGAAGAGGAACATCAAGAGCACTTAAGGACTACCTTGCAAACACTAAGGATGAACCGACTTTATGCCAAGTTCAGCAAGTGTGATTTTTGGCTTAAAGAAGTTACATTTTTGGGGACACATGTGTCATCAGAAGGAATCAAAGTGGACCCTGCTAAGGTGGAAGCGGTGCAAGGATGGAGGTCACCAACAACTCCAAATGAGATAAGAAGTTTCTTAGGATTGGCTGGCTACTATCGAAGATTCATTGAAGGATTTTCAAAAATAGCAAGACCGATGACGCAGTTACTTAGGAAAGGAATCAAGTATACTTGGACTGATGAGTGCGAGAGGAATTTTCAGCAGCTCAAGGACATGTTAACTACTGCACCAGTGCTAGCAGTTCCAGAACCAGACAAGGAATATGTGATCTATACGGATGCGTCGAAAAATGGACTAGGTTGTGTGTTAATGCAAGAGGGAAAGGTGATAGCGTATGCATCGCGACAACTTAGACCACATGAACTGAATTATCCAACCCATGATTTAGAATTAGCTGCAGTGGTGCATGCACTGAAAATCTGGAGACATCACCTATACGGAGTTAGGTGTGAGATATTCACCGATCATAAAAGCCTGAAATACTTTTTCGAGCAAAGGGATCTGAACATGAGACAAAGAAGATGGCTCGAACTAGTAAAGGATTATGATTGTGGTATAAACTACCACCCAGGCAAGGCCAATGTAGTAGCCGATGCATTGAGTCGTAAGTCTCGTCTAAGTTAGGATACCTTCTCACGAGGGAAGATGAACTCATTAAAAACTTTGACAAGATGAGGATAGAAGTGATTAAACCACCTATACAATAGCGAGTGTTGTTGCGACAATACCCAGTTTAGAAAAATGGTGGTAGAAGCACAAAGGAAGGACGAAAAGATGGAGAAGCTACGAGGAAGGATAAGGAAAGGAGAACTCAAGAATTACCATGAGGAATCAGACAATGCTATCTTCTTTGAAGGGAGGATATGCATCCCACATGACGATGAACTTAGGAATAAGATAATGAGCGAAGCTCATGACACTCCTTACACTGCCCACCCAGGGAAGTACTAAGATGTATCAGGACCTAAAACAGAATTTCTGGTGGGAAGGAATGAAACGAGATGTGGCCTCGTTTGTTGAAAGATGTCTTGCTTGTCAGCAAGTGAAGGCTTTGCACCAAAGACCCTATGGTGAGTTACAACCTTTGGATATACCAAAATGGAAATGGGATGATGATTGCAATGGACTTCGTCACAGGACTACCAAAAAAACGGGTAACACGGCTATATGGGTCATTGTTGACAGACTTACGAAGTGTGCACACTTTATACCAATCCCAATCACTCATGGATCAGATAAGTTAGCCCAACTTTATGTCAAAGAGATTATACGTTTGCACGGAGTACCAAGGACAATTACATCAGACAGAGATTCCAAGTTTACATCAGATTCTGGATAAGCTTGCAGAAAGAACTGGGACGAGGTTAAATTTTAGTACGCTTTTCACCCACAACAGATGGTCAGTCTGAAAGAACAATTCAGACACTAGAAGATATGTTAAGAACGGTCGTGCTAGACCGGGGTGAAAGTTGGGAACATGTTTTACCGCTCATCGAGTTGCATATAATAACAGTCAT